>NC_090877.1:40336056-40383556 GCF_036669935.1 Montipora foliosa | reverse complement strand
GTATGTATGTGGTAACGTGAAGGGATCAGTCCGCGAACAGTTCCAGTTTCAAGTCCCATGCACCGATACAATGGAAAGTGAGGCCCAGAAATGGTTTAGGTATGGTATCGAGGCGATTTTTATTGAGTTCTCAGTTCCTCGTTTTCCAGAAAGATTGAATGATCCTTCTTGTTAATCTTGCTCATCCAATCAAACTGTTGGTGTTTTAAGATTCACGATAATTGTAAAATTCGGGGCAAGTTAAGAATAAATGATAATCAGAAATCGTAGGGGATAAAGGACTAGAGCTGACGTCGCTTCTAACGCGTCACAAAAGCCATTCAGAGGCTCTTTACTGAAATACGTTTACTTACGTGTTTCAAAGTAAAACCAAGATGTTTAGGTCCCGTATATAATGACATTGAAGAGCTTATCCGGTTGAGATTATTTCTTTTTTTTTATTGCTAAATTAGCATGATCTGTGAGAACAAAAGAAGCGGATGTTATGAGCTCGATCAAACTTGTCTCCAGTTCCGCTCTCGTGAATATTTCATTTCCTTAAAGTGGTGTCTAAAGAACGTGCAATATCTCCGGTGAAGATTAAATTTCTTTTTTAAACCACAGCCTTCTCTCAATATTAGCCGGCTGATATTTGGATTTAAAAATTGGAAATAATTGAGGAATTGTGAATTAAGTCGGCAAAGTTTTATAAAAAGTCCCATTACACTTACTAATCGAATAGATTTACTCTATTTTCAGTTTGTTGTATGAAAAATATCTCGCAGTTTACTTACCCAATCGGTAAGGAAATTCAACCTGTTTGGTTTTGGATCTGTAACTGTTTCGTTTTTCGTTATTATTGAATTACTAGAGTTTTTCTTTTTTGTTATTCAGAATTATCAAAGAAAAACGCGACAAGCTTCAGAGGTGAGTATTTAATGATTTTTCGTTTCACACACCTGCTCGACGTGCCGAATCATATGTCAAATGGAACTCATTAATAAACGGACAATCTCTCACAATCCATATTAATGGTGAAATGTCATTGGTTGAATTCTATGCCGATACTAAGATCAAAAGATTGTCAATCAAATCATATGTTAATTTCATCTCAGCATAAAACAAGAAAATTTATTCAAGCTCAAATTGCAAAAATAGAAGAAAAGAAAACATTAGTAAACGGAATCTTTAAGCTGTATTGGGAGGTGGCTGGAGCAGACAATTCCCTCAGTTTGTGTTTGCGGTATCAAACCCAGTGTTGAAAGGTAGTATAGAAGTCCTGGTTATTAAGGATGCGAAAGACATAAAAACATCATGCGTTTTGACCTTAAATATTTCATCCTTATTTTGTTTAAGGGCTTCGAAAAGAATCTTCGAAATGGGGCTGGATTGCGGAATGAGATGTATGAAGTTTATGCTTTGCGTCTTTAATCTCGTATTTTGGGTGAGTAAGGTTGCTAACCTTTCGGGATTTTCGCGAGCGACCTCGTTTGTCCGTAACACCGTTTTGCTTTCATTTCCAACCCATACAAAAAAAAAAGATTGAATTCGACTTTTAGTGCGCAGTTTTTGCAGCTTTTAACTGCTCATTAATTTTCTTGGTTGTGACTGTCGTTTTCATCATTAAAAATCAAATTTTCGCTTTGAACTTTTTTTGTAGATAATTTTTCCCTGTTTTCTTAACACGGAAAAAATAAAACCGTGAAGGGTTTTTGGATGACAGACCTCAAAGAGTTACCTTTTTTTTAGTGTTTGTATTTAGCCAAAAGGGAACATTTTTACAGAAATTACTTACGTTCACCTTATATTGCTAGTTTTCATGTCATCTTATTTGACGCATAGACATAATATGTACAATCAGCGAAAAACTGCTCCTGGGAAGAGAGATCTTCCATTTAATGGCGTCTAATCCCACCTCGGGCAAAAAACTTGCAAGATAATCTTCTATATCAAATCAGTGATACTATGTACTTTATTTCTAAATTTGCTAGCTCATATCTCACTGAGAGCTTTATTTGCCAGTTTTAAAAAGTGCCTGTGCTGCCTGGTTACGTTCAAAATTCACTAGAAAAGACAAGTGTGGATCGACACAATCCGCCATATTTGTTAAGCCTCTGTAGTTTTCCTTTCAGAAAAAAACATATGTCTTTACTTCCGGACACGAATATAATTTTCCTGTAATATTTGGCAGCTCAAGAATACTTTTATGTCACTTTCTTTCAAATCATAGTTTTATTACAAAAAGGTAATAAGTGAGTTCGAGGCAGCTACTTTTTTCGCTTTTGGTCCCTGGAACAAGAGAAAAGAGACGCGTCGAGTGTTTGTGATCTCTTCTGTCGGTGTTTTCAAACTGAATGCTAACTGAGCGCGAGAACTAAATGAGGGCCGAAAAACACCACAAAGAAATTAAATCCTTAACCCATTGGAGGAAGAACTTTGATAGTAGACCCCAAAGATTAACCAAGGTTATGCGGGCACTAAGAAAAAAAAATTGGTACATGTGAATTAATAAGCAGCCACGACTGTAACCCTTATCAGAAGTCCTAGTTAATTAACGTCAGGGTTACCACGGTACCAAGAAAATTTTACAAAAATCTCAACTTTAAACAAACTGCTTTTTAGGTCCTAATCGAGCGGGTTGAAAGTGTCGCTCACTTGGCAGTCTATCCAGTTAAGGTTGTCTTTCAGGCTTTTGTCTAGAATTCTTTTTTTTTTTTTTCGCTTCTGCTATCTTTTCAAGAGCACCTCGCCTCGCCAACAACCCCAAAATAATTCTTTCTTAAATCCTTTCTTCTCTTTTTCATTGCCGAATTTTATCAATTTTATGTTATGAAGAACATAACTATATTTTAACAATAATGATCTTATGATAGCCAAGTGTATTTGATTGCATAGTCACATATCTTTGCCTAGTTGTTGAGAAATTAACTAGATCGTGATGGCAAAAATCGATCACAGACATGACTGATATATTTGTCATCTATTTTGACCTCAATGTCATGGACTCGCTTTTCCTCTCGGTGATGTAGTCACTTTGCGAGTTTTCTATCTTGATCGATTTTTTGGGGTAAAGACATCTCAATTCAACTACGCAAATAATCAATACTCCCTCAAAATTCATATATAAAAAAACTGATAATAATGCTTTCGAAAACTCTTCTGTTCAGTAAAGTGAGATTAATTTTCATCTTCGTAAGTTGCAAACGTAAGCTGGTATCGTCAAGTCGTTACGATTAGTTATCATTCGGGCTTGTGTTGTAATTCGTTTCAGCGTTGTCAAGTCTTTTTTGCGCATGTATTCTATACCTAAGATATTTTTGAACGAGCTTCTTCCATCCAGTACCTCGTGCAAGATTACACAAAAAAATCAAAACAATTTCGTTCTGTTTTTTATTCAGAAAATGTGATTTTTTTTTCCATTTCGTGTCATGGCCAGAGTGGGGAGTAGCGAGCGAGCGAGCGAGCAAGTCACAACTGTTTCAACTGTTTTCTCTGATTGTCTGTGTCACGAGTTTTTTTAAAGCCAATCACCGAGCAGGCCAAAACCAAAGCTATTACAAAATTGCTCTCGACGCGATTTAACGCAGCTCTGAGAGGTTCTCTTTGTCTCTTTTTCTAATGTTTTGTTGCTTCCAGGCCGCAGGTATTGCAGTGATGGCCGTGGGGATCTTTGCGCGAGTGAGCGCCAGCAATTACTCGGCATTGATGGAGGAGGGAGGATTTAAGACAGCAGCAAACATCTTGATAGCCGCGGGGGCCCTGGTAATGATCATTGGTGGTATCGGATGCTGCGGTGCGATGAAGGAGAAAAAATGGCTTCTTCTCTTAGTAAGTTATGGAAAACACATGACAGACGCGCTTGTAATGCGTCTTTGTCTATAATGCGGTTAGTTGAAAGTAAAACAAAAAATAATGCTCAATGACTGGAAGAATAAAGTTGATCACCCAGGCGTTCGCTGCGTGCAATAACAATTTTTCCAGCCGGAAAACGATCGTTTGAAGGAGATTCTTTTGGCGGGAGGAACAATGAGATAAAACGAAAGAAAAATAATGAAATTGTGATCAATTTACACTGTTAGTTACTCCTTACCTCTGGTTTCTTAAGTGTAGAGTTTAGTCGTGTTCACACTCACCGTTGACTATGATCAACTGAAGTATAAATCAGGCGATCATACTCCATTCAATTTTATTCAATTATGGTTCAGTTCGCATCTGCGAAACCTCAAATACAATAGGCAGGGTAACGAAATGGTGCCGTATCGTGTGGCTGCCACGATTATCATTGGTTCAGGCGAGAAGAGAACCAAGGATAGCTTTCGAGAATAGAGAAGACAAATCCAAATCTTCGCTCCATAAAGCGATTAGAAGTTTCGCGTGTTCTCCATTCTCTTCAATTACGCACGGTAATTAGCCTTTGTTAGGTTGTTTGAAGTAATTATAATCCAATTATAATAAGGGACTGTAATCCTTTTCATGTCTAATTCGATCATAGGCGAGGCCTTAAGTGAACACGGCTTAAGCTAAGAGGTTTAGTAGGAGGAAAACTTGACGGGCCCGTTCCGTTCGAAGAACTTGTGAAGAGAGCAAATTAAACCAAGAGTACGGGTTCCCTGTAGACATCTCTGGGGGTTTCTACCACCAATAAGGACACCAAAGACAAGTTCTCACTTTCAAGGGTGAAAGGGAATGCCGCTTTTTGTAAAGTTAAAAGAGTTATTTAAACATAAACGTAGTCTAGATCTAAATGTACTGTGCGTGACAACCGCTTCTAATAAGGGTGTCCGCTCAATCGACATCATACTGGTGCCGGGAGAAAACGAGCTGCTCATGTAAGGGAGTTTTTACACCCAGGTATTTGACCCCAGCTCATAGACAAGATGTAGAAGATGGTAATGGCTTATATTATTAAAAACTAGATCATTAGATAATGCAATTTTGAGTTTTGATTGGCTTGGCCATTAAGGTATTTGTGAGCTATTATACTATGCTCTACAAATATCAGTGATTATTATACATCAGACTCACTATGAAAAATCTGATTGGTCGAGAGCATTCAATCAATTCACAATAGCCACTAAAATCCGTCACGTTCTCGTGTTTTAAACCCCGATAAAACACTCCTCATTAGTGTTTTTCATATAAAGAATACCAATCAGGCATAACTTGTTTTTCTTGTATGCTAATATTCTTCTTTCATAATTTTAACCGTTGTTCTGGGTCCAGAGGGACACGCTTTTTGTGGAATGTTTTTGAAGCTGTTCAAAAAACTCGCATCGCGTGTTTTACCCCGATAAAAACACTGCTGCTCGTTTTTTAAACATTACGTTTCTCACTGTTTTAGTATATACTAAAACAACTATTCCCCTCAGTGTCCCCTTGCTAGTAGTGGATATTTGCCTCCGACCTTGCTTCGCGGCTCGGTAAATATCCACCACTAGCCACCTCCACCTCGGGGAATAAATGTTAACGGTGGGAATCATTTGTTTTTACAAAAAAAGTAGGGAAAAATTTATCCATGATTTGTGGGTGTTTTTAATCAAACAATTATTCCGTTTCTGTGAATTTAGTATGCCTTCCTAGTGATGATGATTTTCATTTTGGAAATCGCTTCTGGAATCATGGCCTATTCTCAGAGAGATAAGGTAGGAATAAACAGGAGTGTTTCATGTAGTCTGCCAGATAATGGTAATCACTTTGTGTAAGTCTCAAGTGCATATAACCGATAAGGGCTGGTTTACACATACGACGCAAAGCATAAGCATAAGCAGCCTACGCAGGCGCATTAACTTGTTGTTAATTAGTGTCTTTTGTTCTAATGAAAGGTACCAATTACCAAAACGCTACTGCGTCTGCGTATGTTGCTTGTGCTTATGCTTGCGTCGTATGTGTAAACCAGCCTTAACAGAAGCACGTGACCTTGAAGCGTGCAACTTGCAACTCTTTTCCTTGAAACAACGCTAGGGATTTTAAGACACTCATTTTATGCCCAAATA
Organism: Montipora foliosa; assembly: GCF_036669935.1. NCBI lineage: Eukaryota > Metazoa > Cnidaria > Anthozoa > Scleractinia > Acroporidae > Montipora > Montipora foliosa. The sequence goes on along the minus strand of NC_090877.1, from coordinate 40,377,584 downwards.
TGGACAAAAATAACATCGAAGCTGGACGCGCGGGAAAATGCGCGAGCTGCGTTACATCCAGGCAAATGAGGAAATTTTTAAATAAAAAAAAACCCCAGCTCTGAACCAGAGTAAAACGCGTCAAAGTCATGAGCTTCTGCCGATAACAAGTGCTCTACTGATTAGCTGGAAAAACTGCAAATTAAAGTAGGCTGGTTTGGTCTCTGATGAGAGAGAAAAAAACCGGAGTACCCGTGGAAAAATCACTCGGAACAGAGTAGAAAAGCAACTAACGCAAAGCAACCCATATGTGACGCTGATTTCGGGAGCAGAATCCAGGCCACATCGGTGAGAGGCGGAGGCTCTCACCAACGTACAAATCCTGTTCTTCAAATTAACCTTCAATAGGCCACTCAAAAGAATGTCGGACAGGTGTAGACAAATTCCCCATTTTAATGAACAAGTGTGACGTCGAAGGATGTCGTTAATGTAACCTGGCCTCACTGCTTAAGATGTCACGTGGCTGCTAAAAAGTCCAAGGACTGCAACCAGGTCGTGACAAGATTTTATGGAGAATATCCCGTAAAAAACGAGGGACAGCAAGTATCAAAAGTTCTTACATTTCATCAGTTGTCACCGTTACTTGTCCCATTTTAGAAGTGGCTCGAAATCTTGATCCGTTTCTGACAACACGGTGCAGATGTTCTTTTGTCCAAACTGTTCCTAGTAACTAACTAACCTCCGTTGTTTTAGGTGATTGGTAAGATAGAAAATACTGTGAACAAGACAATCACACTTGACTACGGAGAGAAGGACAAGGCGAAGCTTACAGAGGCAGTCGATAACGTGCAGAAAGAGGTACGTGCTGAATAGAAGGGGTCTTGGTATGACTACATAAAATGGAATCTGACAACAGTTTATGCATGGCTGAGGGTTGCGTGCAGACATAAGATCCAAGGATCTGGTGACGACAAACAACTCACAGGAGTTCTTTTGATCTCTCAGCATTAGTCCCAGAATGCAACACTGGCGGGTAGATGACATAATCTGCAAGAAAACTGAGCCCTTTTTTAACAAATAGAAACAAAATTTCGATACTCCCATCCCAAAATCGCGCCCAAACAAGGGCAAGATAGCGAGGGAAGGCCGGCCAACGTCAACCCTGGCTCTCATAAGGGAGGAAAGAGCGAGAGCCTGGGTTCAAAGTTGAGAGACGTCTTTTACCTTATGTATGCAAACATCAGAACACCCGCAAACCTGTTTGAATAAATCTTTTGCATATGAACTGAGGTTACGAACGTTTTTCATGTTCGAAAGATATCCTCAGTAAAGAAGCCAACTTAATCAACATTACAACCATACACTATGCCTCTGGATCGGTCATTTGCGAGTTTTACTAGACTGAATAAGTGAATAATGAACACCAAGCACAATTAATTTTAATCTAAGATGTCATTTCGATGCTAGCTTTCGTCAAAACTTATTCGAAACCAATATCGTTACCGCGGCATCAGTCTGCTATTCTCTATTTTCTGAAATTCCATTATACACCTCTTTTATTTCCTGAGGAAGCGGGTCGCTGCTCCTTTTGGAGTTGAACTTGGGGGAGGAAGTCGAACAAAAACTCTTTTTCCATCAGGCACATCAAGATCTCTAGAGTTCATGTCATAATACTGGTTTCTCCTAAGATAAGCTATGATTCTGTCAAAGTTCTTCCTTGTCTCAACTGATCTTTTAATGAGCTCTCTGGCATATGAGGACTGGGAGAGAGGTGCTGGAGGCGAATCGGAGGAGAGTACTTCAGGAGGAGCATGTCTTCCAAACACCAGGAAGAAGGGAGTCACGTGATCTGTTCCAGGTATTGAAGAGGTGTTTTGGGCATAAGTTGCAGGTTGTAAAAAGTCTTCCCACAAATGTTGATTCTTTTCACAGTAAATGCCAAGTGCAAAATTTAGCCATCTGTGCACTCTTGCAGTGGAATTGTTCAGGCGAGGGCGGTAACTGGTGGTAAAAACATGTTCTATGGATAGTAACTTTGTCATTTCCTGAAGCACCGCATTTATCCATTCACCACCTTGATCACTTTAAAGGACGACAGGGAAACCAAATTCCAAAAACAATTGATCATACAAGGCACGGGCAGCGGTGGTGACACGCTTGTCAGGGACAGGTATTGCTCTAAGAAAGTTTGAATATGGGCAGACTGCTGTCAAAACCCACTTGTCTCCATTAGGAGTAACTGGAAGTTCCCCGACATAATCAATTCTCAACATGTGAAATGAATGTTTGTTAAGTGTAAGTTGCATAGGACCATGGTGCTGATCACTGGTTTTGAAGCGAATGCATGCTGGACATCTGCGTACCCAGTTCCTGACATGTTTTGACATATTTCTCGAGTAAAAATCCGTTGCCAAAGATAGATATGTAGCTTCTTTGCCTCTATGCATAGCTACTGGCGAGTCGTGATAATCTCGTAACAGGTGTCGACGCAACTCAATGTCATCTAGTGCCACATAGCGATAGTGGTTAGGATCAGCCATGAATTCATCACGGTACATGCGGACTCCATCCATAACTGCAGCACGCTTTGAGAAGTGCTGAGCCCATTGTAAATGTCTATTTGGCACATCTGGTAATTTTGATTTATCGCCATTGGATGATAAAAATTTGAAGGAAAGGCTGCTCCAGTAATCTTGTTGCTGCCTTTTTGCAAACTCTGAAGGGCAAAGGTTAAGTCCTGCAAGAACATGTAAGTAATCATTTTCACTGGTCTCAACAGAAGCTTCCTTCAACTGGCGTTGATGCGGCAGGATGAACCGTCGGATGAGTCAGCCGGCAAACATGGCGCAGGAAAGCAAAATGTCCATTGAGAGTTTCGGATACCAAGGTGGGAGTGTGATGTGGGACATCAGCAGACATTACAACTACGAGAAAAGATATAACACCATTTTCTGGACCATAAGAATCTTCAGAATTGGGTAAGTCAGACACAGGCTGTCGACGGTGGGCGATGTTCAAGTCGAATTCTGCCATCGAAATGCACCAACGTGCTAGTTTTGCTTGCTGAGGTGCCAAAGAGGAAAGCCGTTTCAAGTTCGTGTGATCAGTGACAACTTAAATACGCCGACCAAGAATGTAAGGACGAAAATATTCCTGGCCCCACTTCACAGCAAATAGTTCTTGCTGCAAGGTGTGCCATCGCGACTCGCCAGGACTAAAGACTCTTGAGGCAAACCTGACAGGTCGGAGCTAGTCGTCTTTCCACTGTGCTAACATTGCACCACAACCTAGCTTACTAGTATCAACATAGAGCTCAAAGGGAGAACTTCCAGTCGGGATGATACAACAGTAACTTTAAGTTTTAAGTCCTTGAATTCCTTGGTATGAAAGGGTGTCCACGTGAGGGCCGTGTCCTTCTTTAAGAGCTGACGGAGATAAAAGGTTCTGGAAGGCATGTTTGGTATGTAGTCACGAAAGCAGTTGCAGAGTCCCAAGAATCTCTTGAGGCCAGTAACATAAGAAGGTGGTTGCACGTTGGCAATAGCTTCGATACCCTTCATGGTAGGTTTTCGACCATGTTCAGTGATGGTGTGTCCCAACACTTGGAGTTCCCGTGCAAAGAAGGTACATTCTGAAGGCTTGAACTGAATGCTAGCTTGTACAGATCGTGCAAACAACAGTTCATAAGAGTGAAGTGCATCACGATGTGTGTGTGTGTATGACCATATGATAATGTCATCAACATACACTGTCAACCACTGATGTAGATAGTTAGCAAAAACTGTGTTGAGGATTCTTTGGAATGTGTTCGGTGCTATTTTTAACCCAAAAATTCATTAAGTCCCACATGAGTACAAAAGACACTTCTATGGCGATCTTGTGTGCTGAGAGGAATCTGCCAATATTCACTTGCAAGATCACAATGGGCAAACACTTTCCCCAGAGAAATTGATTCAAGAACACTAGCAATTGATGGAATGGGAAAGCCATCACCACGAATTACACTGTTGAGGCTTCTGTAGTCAAAAACAAAGCGTTGGGCTGGGGAAGACCACTTTCCAGCGGGTAACGGACTAGGATACATGGTGCTCTCCATTCAGATTTGCTTGGTTGAATTATCTTCGACTTGAGCATGCGTTGTCATTCATTCTTGATAGCAAGAAGTTCTTCAGGACTCTTACGGTAGGGATGTTTGTAGACTTGCAAGGCATTCTCAGTGTCAATGTGACGCTGAAACCTTGATCTCACTCGAGGAATGACCAGGAAGTAAGAATGCAGTGGGATACTTGGACGTGCGCATATTTCGGTGCATCAAGGGCCAGTGCTTTAATCTGTTTAATAAGAGCTTGGTGATACTCCTCTGAGTAGAGATCCAGTGTTGTAGTTGTGCGGGGCACAAATTCACTGTCATGCTCATTGAACTCGCTAATGTTTTCAGTAAAGGGTGACAGAACTGAGGAATCAAGTCCTGAAGCTGTCAGTTCTTTCTCCTGTTCTGAAACCTTCCAAGTTTGAATTGAAGGAATGACTGATGGAGGTTGCACAGAGGGGGAAGCTGACAATGCTTGTTGTCCATTTGCATCAGTCATCCAGCTATCAGTCAGAAGAGTTGCTGCATTCTCTGCAGCATCTTGATAAACCTGAGTGTCTTCTCTTTGCATTGGTCGAAGATGACCGAGAATAATGTTTTTCGGGATGTCTGTTTGTTTCTGTTTGCATTTAATAGCAAGGGTTGTGATGTAGATTTACTGAGGATCTGAGATATGCTGAGCAAAATTGGATTCTGGAGAAGGTGATGGAATGTTATAGACTGATGCATGATGACTGACTTGGCACGGATAACTTGATCTGCAGCAGCAGTCATGTGGAATGGGCCACTTAAAACTTTAACTCCAGGTTGTATTTCTTGACCATCAACCCATAAACCTGAGGATGAAAGGGCCATGAGTGATGTACCCAGGGTGAGGCATACGGACACAAAGTTTAATCCACGATTTAATTTGGAATTTCCTGGAGAGTGACCTGGGGATGGAGTACCTGTAAGCAGGCTGGTAATGCTAGCATGGGTTTCACTGCTTTGACCATTTGCTTCTGTAAGAGGATTCTGAAGGGCACAGGAATTCTCTGGACCTCTATTATTTCTGCAGGTGAAAAACTTCCGATACCTCTGGACAGTTGTCGTTCTCTCTCACTTGTCAGTCGTCCCCATGCTGATCTTGTTGCATCTAAATGTCCCCAGATAAAGTATCAGTTACTTGGGAAACCAGTTGCAGTTTCTGTTTCTGATTCTCAGTCCCAGTTGCAGGATGTAGGTACCATGGAAATTCCAATTCAGTAGAGTAATGGCAAAGAAACCACGTTCCAAATGCTTGTAATTCCTGGTCTTTCCTGGCCCATCCTATTTGGCGAAAATCATTTACATGTTACTCAGGCTTAAATGGTTCATGCTGGACCTACAATCTCGGTCATAAATAGTTGTAACACTTCGCTTGAACAGCAAGTGAAGCGCATCAAGGCTGTTAATAACGTACCCCTCCTCCTCCCTCCAATCAATGTTGCATTTACCGGTTGGTTTTTGCACTCCAACCCATAAACATCAACATTGAAGGGGGAGAGGGGGCAAATTGCCGTCTGTGTTACAACATTTGTGACCGAGACTGTATTTATTAGGAATAATTGTTTTCAGCGCCGTAAGTGATGTGACGATTGCTGAAGTTATCGTGGTAGGCTTGTGAGCAATGTTAGTTGCCGCTAAATAGAATTTTGGCGATAGTATTAACGGTTTTGTAGTAAACTATAAAGTATGTAGACTCGTTTGGTGATATACAGATTTTCCGTGTTTTCTGCTGTGTTTTTGTATTTGTTTGCACAAGCAATTAAAGAAAATCGACACTAGTGATATTTTGAGAGACTGATGTGTTCATCAGAAAAGAATCACCACAAAGTGAAAGTAGGCCATTAGCTGTAAAGGAAGGTTTCAAAAGGTTCCAAAGGCAAGTTGTATATCCTGATAACTACTGATAAATAAGGCTACCAGTTAAAATAATAAAGGAAGACTGCGTTAGTCGGCGCAGTTGGTGCGGTAGGCGAAAGGGCTGTGCCACTTGGAACATTGAATTCCCGTCAAGCGCGAGTCGCGTATTTTATAACCGATTAGTCCAAATCTAATTGAAAAAAAGAAGAGAAAAATACCGCATCTTGCATTTGAAAGGGCCACCGAATTGAGGTACAACGTTTCTTTTAAGTCTTCTTACATATATGTATAGCTCATTTTGCAACCCGGCAAGTACAACCTTCGCAGGGTAGGTACAACAGCGGCGGAAGTCGTATTTCTAAATTACTTCAGATGAACAGCAAATATCGTCTTATGGCATGGTTTGGTGTTACTATTGGAAGGCCATTAGGTTCAGCTGCGAGCACCCAAGGCCATTTACATATGCGGGTTTTCAGTTTAAAGGAGATACGCCTATGACACTCCCTCCTATCTTCTGTACCGCTGAGGGGGAGCTTTCCTTTGTCTGGATGAAAGAGACTGGAATGATGCAAGTTCGTTTGAGTGTTGTTTTCCTGAACTAGTCTATCCCCAGTCCTAAACTCTGTTCCTATTTTGGTTACACGGGATTTTGGTGTACCGTTGACGGATCACCATCATTTTCATCTTAATTTTGGCGTTGTGTTTTGAAAAAACTAGGAAGTTTAATCGTTCTAAACTAGTAGTAATCACTATGTGTAAGCACAATTAGTAGAAATCACGACAGCGCATTTCTTAGGCTTATTTGCAACGGTACACCATGGTGATCCGTTCATTGCTAAATAATTTCAGTAGACTGTAATTAATTTACTGACAACGGATCACCATGGTGTACCGTTGAGATTTTGAAGAAAAAAAAGGCCAATAGCTTGAACATCTCGCTATTGTTAAGTTGTGTTCTAGTGCTTATTTTCTAGTAAACAATTAGGCAAAGAAGACCGATTTAAAGGGAGCGTGAATAATTTTGGAAGAAACGGTGACGGTGTACCGTGATCCCAATGGTGATGTTCATTGTTTGCACAAAAGTAATTTTCTACAAATCAATGGGTGGAGTCCTTCATCTAAGGAAATATACCATTAAATATAAGTTTTTCTTTGCAGAGCTATAATTCAATACCTATTAAAAGGCAAAACAACAAGACAATTGATTGTTAAGTAAAAAATAGAAGACAAATCGTTGAAAATAGTACTTGCAACCTTACGATGAAACCAACAACCTTTTTTCTACCTACTCCACCGGTGTAAGAATGTGTTTACACACCAAAAGGAAAACATTTACTGTTGTACGCTATGGAGCTGAAAACGAGTTAAGGTAATAAATAATACTTGGTACCACCACCCCTCGTTCGGGTCATTATGCACAGTGTCTATTCTTTTACAGGTAAAAGTCCCGTCTCTTTTTCGCAGGAACCTGAGACCGCAAATGAGGTGCCTTCTCAGTGTGTTACTTACAGTAGCTTGAACTTACGCCCTCTTTTTGACGAATTTTTTAAACACGCGGGAGTGTTCCTATTTCTTTTGGAAATTCTTTCAACCGTTGCTGTTGAAATATCACAAAATTCAGCAACTTTACTATGGAAAAGTCCTTCAATTTAACGTGGCGTCAGTAAAAAGCTCTTGGCCGTGTGACGTTTAATATCGAAACAGGGTTCAATTAAAGGCCATTACGCTTGTGCAGCTTTTCGCTCGTAAATCTACAAGATATCTTTCCCTTTTAGCAACAAGTCAACTCTTTCTATCAATTTTATAAGTAGCTAAACATGCTTCGACATATTTTCATAACGAAAGTCCCATGAAAGCGAACGTTACAGAATATATTGGTTATGGCGCTTTTTGTTATCTGAATTGCGTCATTCAACACCCAGACAATCTCGGTCATAAATAGTTGTAACACTTCGCTTGAACAGCAAGTGAAGCGCATCAAGGCTGTTAATAACGTACCCCTCCTCCTCCCTCCAATCAATGTTGCATTTACCGGTTGGTTTTTGCACTCCAACCCATAAACATCAACATTGAAGGGGGAGAGGGGGCAAATTGCCGTCTGTGTTACAACATTTGTGACCGAGACTGTATTTATTAGGAATAATTGTTTTCAGCGCCGTAAGTGATGTGACGATTGCTGAAGTTATCGTGGTAGGCTTGTGAGCAATGTTAGTTGCCGCTAAATAGAATTTTGGCGATAGTATTAACGGTTTTGTAGTAAACTATAAAGTATGTAGACTCGTTTGGTGATATACAGATTTTCCGTGTTTTCTGCTGTGTTTTTGTATTTGTTTGCACAAGCAATTAAAGAAAATCGACACTAGTGATATTTTGAGAGACTGATGTGTTCATCAGAAAAGAATCACCACAAAGTGAAAGTAGGCCATTAGCTGTAAAGGAAGGTTTCAAAAGGTTCCAAAGGCAAGTTGTATATCCTGATAACTACTGATAAATAAGGCTACCAGTTAAAATAATAAAGGAAGACTGCGTTAGTCGGCGCAGTTGGTGCGGTAGGCGAAAGGGCTGTGCCACTTGGAACATTGAATTCCCGTCAAGCGCGAGTCGCGTATTTTATAACCGATTAGTCCAAATCTAATTGAAAAAAAGAAGAGAAAAATACCGCATCTTGCATTTGAAAGGGCCACCGAATTGAGGTACAACGTTTCTTTTAAGTCTTCTTACATATATGTATAGCTCATTTTGCAACCCGGCAAGTACAACCTTCGCAGGGTAGGTACAACAGCGGCGGAAGTCGTATTTCTAAATTACTTCAGATGAACAGCAAATATCGTCTTATGGCATGGTTTGGTGTTACTATTGGAAGGCCATTAGGTTCAGCTGCGAGCACCCAAGGCCATTTACATATGCGGGTTTTCAGTTTAAAGGAGATACGCCTATGACACTCCCTCCTATCTTCTGTACCGCTGAGGGGGAGCTTTCCTTTGTCTGGATGAAAGAGACTGGAATGATGCAAGTTCGTTTGAGTGTTGTTTTCCTGAACTAGTCTATCCCCAGTCCTAAACTCTGTTCCTATTTTGGTTACACGGGATTTTGGTGTACCGTTGACGGATCACCATCATTTTCATCTTAATTTTGGCGTTGTGTTTTGAAAAAACTAGGAAGTTTAATCGTTCTAAACTAGTAGTAATCACTATGTGTAAGCACAATTAGTAGAAATCACGACAGCGCATTTCTTAGGCTTATTTGCAACGGTACACCATGGTGATCCGTTCATTGCTAAATAATTTCAGTAGACTGTAATTAATTTACTGACAACGGATCACCATGGTGTACCGTTGAGATTTTGAAGAAAAAAAAGGCCAATAGCTTGAACATCTCGCTATTGTTAAGTTGTGTTCTAGTGCTTATTTTCTAGTAAACAATTAGGCAAAGAAGACCGATTTAAAGGGAGCGTGAATAATTTTGGAAGAAACGGTGACGGTGTACCGTGATCCCAATGGTGATGTTCATTGTTTGCACAAAAGTAATTTTCTACAAATCAATGGGTGGAGTCCTTCATCTAAGGAAATATACCATTAAATATAAGTTTTTCTTTGCAGAGCTATAATTCAATACCTATTAAAAGGCAAAACAACAAGACAATTGATTGTTAAGTAAAAAATAGAAGACAAATCGTTGAAAATAGTACTTGCAACCTTACGATGAAACCAACAACCTTTTTTCTACCTACTCCACCGGTGTAAGAATGTGTTTACACACCAAAAGGAAAACATTTACTGTTGTACGCTATGGAGCTGAAAACGAGTTAAGGTAATAAATAATACTTGGTACCACCACCCCTCGTTCGGGTCATTATGCACAGTGTCTATTCTTTTACAGGTAAAAGTCCCGTCTCTTTTTCGCAGGAACCTGAGACCGCAAATGAGGTGCCTTCTCAGTGTGTTACTTACAGTAGCTTGAACTTACGCCCTCTTTTTGACGAATTTTTTAAACACGCGGGAGTGTTCCTATTTCTTTTGGAAATTCTTTCAACCGTTGCTGTTGAAATATCACAAAATTCAGCAACTTTACTATGGAAAAGTCCTTCAATTTAACGTGGCGTCAGTAAAAAGCTCTTGGCCGTGTGACGTTTAATATCGAAACAGGGTTCAATTAAAGGCCATTACGCTTGTGCAGCTTTTCGCTCGTAAATCTACAAGATATCTTTCCCTTTTAGCAACAAGTCAACTCTTTCTATCAATTTTATAAGTAGCTAAACATGCTTCGACATATTTTCATAACGAAAGTCCCATGAAAGCGAACGTTACAGAATACATTGGTTATGGCGCTTTTTGTTATCTGAATTGCGTCATTCAACACCCAGACAATCTCGGTCATAAATAGTTGTAACACTTCGCTTGAACAGCAAGTGAAGCGCATCAAGGCTGTTAATAACGTACCCCTCCTCCTCCCTCCAATCAATGTTGCATTTACCGGTTGGTTTTTGCACTCCAACCCATAAACATCAACATTGAAGGGGGAGAGGGGGCAAATTGCCGTCTGTGTTACAACATTTGTGACCGAGACTGTATTTATTAGGAATAATTGTTTTCAGCGCCGTAAGTGATGTGACGATTGCTGAAGTTATCGTGGTAGGCTTGTGAGCAATGTTAGTTGCCGCTAAATAGAATTTTGGCGATAGTATTAACGGTTTTGTAGTAAACTATAAAGTATGTAGACTCGTTTGGTGATATACAGATTTTCCGTGTTTTCTGCTGTGTTTTTGTATTTGTTTGCACAAGCAATTAAAGAAAATCGACACTAGTGATATTTTGAGAGACTGATGTGTTCATCAGAAAAGAATCACCACAAAGTGAAAGTAGGCCATTAGCTGTAAAGGAAGGTTTCAAAAGGTTCCAAAGGCAAGTTGTATATCCTGATAACTACTGATAAATAAGGCTACCAGTTAAAATAATAAAGGAAGACTGCGTTAGTCGGCGCAGTTGGTGCGGTAGGCGAAAGGGCTGTGCCACTTGGAACATTGAATTCCCGTCAAGCGCGAGTCGCGTATTTTATAACCGATTAGTCCAAATCTAATTGAAAAAAAGAAGAGAAAAATACCGCATCTTGCATTTGAAAGGGCCACCGAATTGAGGTACAACGTTTCTTTTAAGTCTTCTTACATATATGTATAGCTCATTTTGCAACCCGGCAAGTACAACCTTCGCAGGGTAGGTACAACAGCGGCGGAAGTCGTATTTCTAAATTACTTCAGATGAACAGCAAATATCGTCTTATGGCATGGTTTGGTGTTACTATTGGAAGGCCATTAGGTTCAGCTGCGAGCACCCAAGGCCATTTACATATGCGGGTTTTCAGTTTAAAGGAGATACGCCTATGACACTCCCTCCTATCTTCTGTACCGCTGAGGGGGAGCTTTCCTTTGTCTGGATGAAAGAGACTGGAATGATGCAAGTTCGTTTGAGTGTTGTTTTCCTGAACTAGTCTATCCCCAGTCCTAAACTCTGTTCCTATTTTGGTTACACGGGATTTTGGTGTACCGTTGACGGATCACCATCATTTTCATCTTAATTTTGGCGTTGTGTTTTGAAAAAACTAGGAAGTTTAATCGTTCTAAACTAGTAGTAATCACTATGTGTAAGCACAATTAGTAGAAATCACGACAGCGCATTTCTTAGGCTTATTTGCAACGGTACACCATGGTGATCCGTTCATTGCTAAATAATTTCAGTAGACTGTAATTAATTTACTGACAACGGATCACCATGGTGTACCGTTGAGATTTTGAAGAAAAAAAAGGCCAATAGCTTGAACATCTCGCTATTGTTAAGTTGTGTTCTAGTGCTTATTTTCTAGTAAACAATTAGGCAAAGAAGACCGATTTAAAGGGAGCGTGAATAATTTTGGAAGAAACGGTGACGGTGTACCGTGATCCCAATGGTGATGTTCATTGTTTGCACAAAAGTAATTTTCTACAAATCAATGGGTGGAGTCCTTCATCTAAGGAAATATACCATTAAATATAAGTTTTTCTTTGCAGAGCTATAATTCAATACCTATTAAAAGGCAAAACAACAAGACAATTGATTGTTAAGTAAAAAATAGAAGACAAATCGTTGAAAATAGTACTTGCAACCTTACGATGAAACCAACAACCTTTTTTCTACCTACTCCACCGGTGTAAGAATGTGTTTACACACCAAAAGGAAAACATTTACTGTTGTACGCTATGGAGCTGAAAACGAGTTAAGGTAATAAATAATACTTGGTACCACCACCCCTCGTTCGGGTCATTATGCACAGTGTCTATTCTTTTACAGGTAAAAGTCCCGTCTCTTTTTCGCAGGAACCTGAGACCGCAAATGAGGTGCCTTCTCAGTGTGTTACTTACAGTAGCTTGAACTTACGCCCTCTTTTTGACGAATTTTTTAAACACGCGGGAGTGTTCCTATTTCTTTTGGAAATTCTTTCAACCGTTGCTGTTGAAATATCACAAAATTCAGCAACTTTACTATGGAAAAGTCCTTCAATTTAACGTGGCGTCAGTAAAAAGCTCTTGGCCGTGTGACGTTTAATATCGAAACAGGGTTCAATTAAAGGCCATTACGCTTGTGCAGCTTTTCGCTCGTAAATCTACAAGATATCTTTCCCTTTTAGCAACAAGTCAACTCTTTCTATCAATTTTATAAGTAGCTAAACATGCTTCGACATATTTTCATAACGAAAGTCCCATGAAAGCGAACGTTACAGAATACATTGGTTATGGCGCTTTTTGTTATCTGAATTGCGTCATTCAACACCCAGACAATCTCGGTCATAAATAGTTGTAACACTTCGCTTGAACAGCAAGTGAAGCGCATCAAGGCTGTTAATAACGTACCCCTCCTCCTCCCTCCAATCAATGTTGCATTTACCGGTTGGTTTTTGCACTCCAACCATAAACATCAACATTGAAGGGGGAGAGGGGGCAAATTGCCGTCTGTGTTACAACATTTGTGACCGAGACTGTATTTATTAGGAATAATTGTTTTCAGCGCCGTAAGTGATGTGACGATTGCTGAAGTTATCGTGGTAGGCTTGTGAGCAATGTTAGTTGCCGCTAAATAGAATTTTGGCGATAGTATTAACGGTTTTGTAGTAAACTATAAAGTATGTAGACTCGTTTGGTGATATACAGATTTTCCGTGTTTTCTGCTGTGTTTTTGTATTTGTTTGCACAAGCAATTAAAGAAAATCGACACTAGTGATATTTTGAGAGACTGATGTGTTCATCAGAAAGAATCACCACAAAGTGAAAGTAGGCCATTAGCTGTAAAGGAAGGTTTCAAAAGGTTCCAAAGGCAAGTTGTATATCCTGATAACTACTGATAAATAAGGCTACCAGTTAAAATAATAAAGGAAGACTGCGTTAGTCGGCGCAGTTGGTGCGGTAGGCGAAAGGGCTGTGCCACTTGGAACATTGAATTCCCGTCAAGCGCGAGTCGCGTATTTTATAACCGATTAGTCCAAATCTAATTGAAAAAAAGAAGAGAAAAATACCGCATCTTGCATTTGAAAGGGCCACCGAATTGAGGTACAACGTTTCTTTTAAGTCTTCTTACATATTGTATAGCTCATTTTGCAACCCGGCAAGTACAACCTTCGCAGGGTAGGTACAACAGCGGCGGAAGTCGTATTTCTAAATTACTTCAGATGAACAGCAAATATCGTCTTATGGCATGGTTTGGTGTTACTATTGGAAGGCCATTAGGTTCAGCTGCGAGCACCCAAGGCCATTTACATATGCGGGTTTTCAGTTTAAAGGAGATACGCCTATGACACTCCCTCCTATCTTCTGTACCGCTGAGGGGGAGCTTTCCTTTGTCTGGATGAAAGAGACTGGAATGATGCAAGTTCGTTTGAGTGTTGTTTTCCTGAACTAGTCTATCCCCAGTCCTAAACTCTGTTCCTATTTTGGTTACACGGGATTTTGGTGTACCGTTGACGGATCACCATCATTTTCATCTTAATTTTGGCGTTGTGTTTTGAAAAAACTAGGAAGTTTAATCGTTCTAAACTAGTAGTAATCACTATGTGTAAGCACAATTAGTAGAAATCACGACAGCGCATTTCTTAGGCTTATTTGCAACGGTACACCATGGTGATCCGTTCATTGCTAAATAATTTCAGTAGACTGTAATTAATTTACTGACAACGGATCACCATGGTGTACCGTTGAGATTTTGAAGAAAAAAAGGCCAATAGCTTGAACATCTCGCTATTGTTAAGTTGTGTTCTAGTGCTTATTTTCTAGTAAACAATTAGGCAAAGAAGACCGATTTAAAGGGAGCGTGAATAATTTTGGAAGAAACGGTGACGGTGTACCGTGATCCCAATGGTGATGTTCATTGTTTGCACAAAAGTAATTTTCTACAAATCAATGGGTGGAGTCCTTCATCTAAGGAAATATACCATTAAATATAAGTTTTTCTTTGCAGAGCTATAATTCAATACCTATTAAAAGGCAAAACAACAAGACAATTGATTGTTAAGTAAAAAATAGAAGACAAATCGTTGAAAATAGTACTTGCAACCTTACGATGAAACCAACAACCTTTTTTCTACCTACTCCACCGGTGTAAGAATGTGTTTACACACCAAAAGGAAAACATTTACTGTTGTACGCTATGGAGCTGAAAACGAGTTAAGGTAATAAATAATACTTGGTACCACCACCCCTCGTTCGGGTCATTATGCACAGTGTCTATTCTTTTACAGGTAAAAGTCCCGTCTCTTTTTCGCAGGAACCTGAGACCGCAAATGAGGTGCCTTCTCAGTGTGTTACTTACAGTAGCTTGAACTTACGCCCTCTTTTTGACGAATTTTTTAAACACGCGGGAGTGTTCCTATTTCTTTTGGAAATTCTTTCAACCGTTGCTGTTGAAATATCACAAAATTCAGCAACTTTACTATGGAAAAGTCCTTCAATTTAACGTGGCGTCAGTAAAAAGCTCTTGGCCGTGTGACGTTTAATATCGAAACAGGGTTCAATTAAAGGCCATTACGCTTGTGCAGCTTTTCGCTCGTAAATCTACAAGATATCTTTCCCTTTTAGCAACAAGTCAACTCTTTCTATCAATTTTATAAGTAGCTAAACATGCTTCGACATATTTTCATAACGAAAGTCCCATGAAAGCGAACGTTACAGAATACATTGGTTATGGCGCTTTTTGTTATCTGAATTGCGTCATTCAACACCCAGACAATCTCGGTCATAAATAGTTGTAACACTTCGCTTGAACAGCAAGTGAAGCGCATCAAGGCTGTTAATAACGTACCCCTCCTCCTCCCTCCAATCAATGTTGCATTTACCGGTTGGTTTTTGCACTCCAACCCATAAACATCAACATTGAAGGGGGAGAGGGGGCAAATTGCCGTCTGTGTTACAACATTTGTGACCGAGACTGTATTTATTAGGAATAATTGTTTTCAGCGCCGTAAGTGATGTGACGATTGCTGAAGTTATCGTGGTAGGCTTGTGAGCAATGTTAGTTGCCGCTAAATAGAATTTTGGCGATAGTATTAACGGTTTTGTAGTAAACTATAAAGTATGTAGACTCGTTTGGTGATATACAGATTTTCCGTGTTTTCTGCTGTGTTTTTGTATTTGTTTGCACAAGCAATTAAAGAAATCGACACTAGTGATATTTGAGAGACTGATGTGTTCATCAGAAAAGAATCACCACAAAGTGAAAGTAGGCCATTAGCTGTAAAGGAAGGTTTCAAAAGGTTCCAAAGGCAAGTTGTATATCCTGATAACTACTGATAATAAGGCTACCAGTTAAAATAATAAAGGAAGACTGCGTTAGTCGGCGCAGTTGGTGCGGTAGGCGAAAGGGCTGTGCCACTTGGAACATTGAATTCCCGTCAAGCGCGAGTCGCGTATTTTATAACCGATTAGTCCAAATCTAATTGAAAAAAAGAAGAGAAAAATACCGCATCTTGCATTTGAAAGGGCCACCGAATTGAGGTACAACGTTTCTTTTAAGTCTTCTTACATATATGTATAGCTCATTTTGCAACCCGGCAAGTACAACCTTCGCAGGGTAGGTACAACAGCGGCGGAAGTCGTATTTCTAAATTACTTCAGATGAACAGCAAATATCGTCTTATGGCATGGTTTGGTGTTACTATTGGAAGGCCATTAGGTTCAGCTGCGAGCACCCAAGGCCATTTACATATGCGGGTTTTCAGTTTAAAGGAGATACGCCTATGACACTCCCTCCTATCTTCTGTACCGCTGAGGGGGAGCTTTCCTTTGTCTGGATGAAAGAGACTGGAATGATGCAAGTTCGTTTGAGTGTTGTTTTCCTGAACTAGTCTATCCCCAGTCCTAAACTCTGTTCCTATTTGGTTACACGGGATTTTGGTGTACCGTTGACGGATCACCATCATTTTCATCTTAATTTTGGCGTTGTGTTTTGAAAAAACTAGGAAGTTTAATCGTTCTAAACTAGTAGTAATCACTATGTGTAAGCACAATTAGTAGAAATCACGACAGCGCATTTCTTAGGCTTATTTGCAACGGTACACCATGGTGATCCGTTCATTGCTAAATAATTTCAGTAGACTGTAATTAATTTACTGACAACGGATCACCATGGTGTACCGTTGAGATTTTGAAGAAAAAAAAAGGCCAATAGCTTGAACATCTCGCTATTGTTAAGTTGTGTTCTAGTGCTTATTTTCTAGTAAACAATTAGGCAAAGAAGACCGATTTAAAGGAGCGTGAATAATTTTGGAAGAAACGGTGACGGTGTACCGTGATCCCAATGGTGATGTTCATTGTTTGCACAAAAGTAATTTTCTACAAATCAATGGGTGGAGTCCTTCATCTAGGAAATATACCATTAAATATAAGTTTTTCTTTGCAGAGCTATAATTCAATACCTATTAAAAGGCAAAACAACAAGACAATTGATTGTTAAGTAAAAAATAGAAGACAAATCGTTGAAAATAGTACTTGCAACCTTACGATGAAACCAACAACCTTTTTTCTACCTACTCCACCGGTGTAAGAATGTGTTTACACACCAAAAGGAAACATTTACTGTTGTACGCTATGGAGCTGAAAACGAGTTAAGGTAATAAATAATACTTGGTACCACCACCCCTCGTTCGGGTCATTATGCACAGTGTCTATTCTTTTACAGGTAAAAGTCCCGTCTCTTTTTCGCAGGAACCTGAGACCGCAAATGAGGTGCCTTCTCAGTGTGTTACTTACAGTAGCTTGAACTTACGCCTCTTTTTGACGAATTTTTTAAACACGCGGGAGTGTTCCTATTTCTTTTGGAAATTCTTTCAACCGTTGCTGTTGAAATATCACAAAATTCAGCAACTTTACTATGGAAAAGTCCTTCAATTTAACGTGGCGTCAGTAAAAAGCTCTTGGCCGTGTGACGTTTAATATCGAAACAGGGTTCAATTAAAGGCCATTACGCTTGTGCAGCTTTTCGCTCGTAAATCTACAAGATATCTTTCCCTTTTAGCAACAAGTCAACTCTTTCTATCAATTTTATAAGTAGCTAAACATGCTTCGACATATTTTCATAACGAAAGTCCCATGAAAGCGAACGTTACAGAATACATTGGTTATGGCGCTTTTTGTTATCTGAATTGCGTCATTCAACACCCAGACAATCTCGGTCATAAATAGTTGTAACACTTCGCTTGAACAGCAAGTGAAGCGCATCAAGGCTGTTAATAACGTACCCCTCCTCCTCCCTCCAATCAATGTTGCATTTACCGGTTGGTTTTTGCACTCCAACCCATAAACATCAACATTGAAGGGGGAGAGGGGGCAAATTGCCGTCTGTGTTACAACATTTGTGACCGAGACTGTATTTATTAGGAATAATTGTTTTCAGCGCCGTAAGTGATGTGACGATTGCTGAAGTTATCGTGGTAGGCTTGTGAGCAATGTTAGTTGCCGCTAAATAGAATTTTGGCGATAGTATTAACGGTTTTGTAGTAAACTATAAAGTATGTAGACTCGTTTGGTGATATACAGATTTTCCGTGTTTTCTGCTGTGTTTTTGTATTTGTTTGCACAAGCAATTAAAGAAAATCGACACTAGTGATATTTTGAGAGACTGATGTGTTCATCAGAAAAGAATCACCACAAAGTGAAAGTAGGCCATTAGCTGTAAAGGAAGGTTTCAAAAGGTTCCAAAGGCAAGTTGTATATCCTGATAACTACTGATAAATAAGGCTACCAGTTAAAATAATAAAGGAAGACTGCGTTAGTCGGCGCAGTTGGTGCGGTAGGCGAAAGGGCTGTGCCACTTGGAACATTGAATTCCCGTCAAGCGCGAGTCGCGTATTTTATAACCGATTAGTCCAAATCTAATTGAAAAAAAGAAGAAAAATACCGCATCTTGCATTTGAAAGGGCCACCGAATTGAGGTACAACGTTTCTTTTAAGTCTTCTTACATATATGTATAGCATCATTTTGCAACCCGGCAAGTACAACCTTCGCAGGGTAGGTACAACAGCGGCGGAAGTCGTATTTCTAAATTACTTCAGATGAACAGCAAATATCGTCTTATGGCATGGTTTGGTGTTACTATTGGAAGGCCATTAGGTTCAGCTGCGAGCACCCAAGGCCATTTACATATGCGGGTTTTCAGTTTAAAGGAGATACGCCTATGACACTCCCTCCTATCTTCTGTACCGCTGAGGGGGAGCTTTCCTTTGTCTGGATGAAAGAGACTGGAATGATGCAAGTTCGTTTGAGTGTTGTTTTCCTGAACTAGTCTATCCCCAGTCCTAAACTCTGTTCCTATTTTGGTTACACGGGATTTTGGTGTACCGTTGACGGATCACCATCATTTTCATCTTAATTTTGGCGTTGTGTTTTGAAAAAACTAGGAAGTTTAATCGTTCTAAACTAGTAGTAATCACTATGTGTAAGCACAATTAGTAGAAATCACGACAGCGCATTTCTTAGGCTTATTTGCAACGGTACACCATGGTGATCCGTTCATTGCTAAATAATTTCAGTAGACTGTAATTAATTTACTGACAACGGATCACCATGGTGTACCGTTGAGATTTTGAAGAAAAAAAAGCCAATAGCTTGAACATCTCGCTATTGTTAAGTTGTGTTCTAGTGCTTATTTTCTAGTAAACAATTAGGCAAAGAAGACCGATTTAAAGGGAGCGTGAATAATTTTGGAAGAAACGGTGACGGTGTACCGTGATCCCAATGGTGATGTTCATTGTTTGCACAAAAGTAATTTTCTACAAATCAATGGGTGGAGTCCTTCATCTAAGGAAATATACCATTAAATATAAGTTTTTCTTTGCAGAGCTATAATTCAATACCTATTAAAAGGCAAAACAACAAGACAATTGATTGTTAAGTAAAAAATAGAAGACAAATCGTTGAAAATAGTACTTGCAACCTTACGATGAAACCAACAACCTTTTTTCTACCTACTCCACCGGTGTAAGAATGTGTTTACACACCAAAAGGAAAACATTTACTGTTGTACGCTATGGAGCTGAAAACGAGTTAAGGTAATAAATAATACTTGGTACCACCACCCCTCGTTCGGGTCATTATGCACAGTGTCTATTCTTTTACAGGTAAAAGTCCCGTCTCTTTTTCGCAGGAACCTGAGACCGCAAATGAGGTGCCTTCTCAGTGTGTTACTTACAGTAGCTTGAACTTACGCCCTCTTTTTGACGAATTTTTTAAACACGCGGGAGTGTTCCTATTTCTTTTGGAAATTCTTTCAACCGTTGCTGTTGAAATATCACAAAATTCAGCAACTTTACTATGGAAAAGTCCTTCAATTTAACGTGGCGTCAGTAAAAAGCTCTTGGCCGTGTGACGTTTAATATCGAAACAGGGTTCAATTAAAGGCCATTACGCTTGTGCAGCTTTTCGCTCGTAAATCTACAAGATATCTTTCCCTTTTAGCAACAAGTCAACTCTTTCTATCAATTTTATAAGTAGCTAAACATGCTTCGACATATTTTCATAACGAAAGTCCCATGAAAGCGAACGTTACAGAATACATTGGTTATGGCGCTTTTTGTTATCTGAATTGCGTCATTCAACACCCAGACAATCTCGGTCATAAATAGTTGTAACACTTCGCTTGAACAGCAAGTGAAGCGCATCAAGGCTGTTAATAACGTACCCCTCCTCCTCCCTCCAATCAATGTTGCATTTACCGGTTGGTTTTTGCACTCCAACCCATAAACATCAACATTGAAGGGGGAGAGGGGGCAAATTGCCGTCTGTGTTACAACATTTGTGACCGAGACTGTATTTATTAGGAATAATTGTTTTCAGCGCCGTAAGTGATGTGACGATTGCTGAAGTTATCGTGGTAGGCTTGTGAGCAATGTTAGTTGCCGCTAAATAGAATTTTGGCGATAGTATTAACGGTTTTGTAGTAAACTATAAAGTATGTAGACTCGTTTGGTGATATACAGATTTTCCGTGTTTTCTGCTGTGTTTTTGTATTTGTTTGCACAAGCAATTAAAGAAAATCGACACTAGTGATATTTTGAGAGACTGATGTGTTCATCAGAAAAGAATCACCACAAAGTGAAAGTAGGCCATTAGCTGTAAAGGAAGGTTTCAAAAGGTTCCAAAGGCAAGTTGTATATCCTGATAACTACTGATAAATAAGGCTACCAGTTAAAATAATAAAGGAAGACTGCGTTAGTCGGCGCAGTTGGTGCGGTAGGCGAAAGGGCTGTGCCACTTGGAACATTGAATTCCCGTCAAGCGCGAGTCGCGTATTTTATAACCGATTAGTCCAAATCTAATTGAAAAAAAGAAGAGAAAAATACCGCATCTTGCATTTGAAAGGGCCACCGAATTGAGGTACAACGTTTCTTTTAAGTCTTCTTACATATATGTATAGCTCATTTTGCAACCCGGCAAGTACAACCTTCGCAGGGTAGGTACAACAGCGGCGGAAGTCGTATTTCTAAATTACTTCAGATGAACAGCAAATATCGTCTTATGGCATGGTTTGGTGTTACTATTGGAAGGCCATTAGGTTCAGCTGCGAGCACCCAAGGCCATTTACATATGCGGGTTTTCAGTTTAAAGGAGATACGCCTATGACACTCCCTCCTATCTTCTGTACCGCTGAGGGGGAGCTTTCCTTTGTCTGGATGAAAGAGACTGGAATGATGCAAGTTCGTTTGAGTGTTGTTTTCCTGAACTAGTCTATCCCCAGTCCTAAACTCTGTTCCTATTTTGGTTACACGGGATTTTGGTGTACCGTTGACGGATCACCATCATTTTCATCTTAATTTTGGCGTTGTGTTTTGAAAAAACTAGGAAGTTTAATCGTTCTAAACTAGTAGTAATCACTATGTGTAAGCACAATTAGTAGAAATCACGACAGCGCATTTCTTAGGCTTATTTGCAACGGTACACCATGGTGATCCGTTCATTGCTAAATAATTTCAGTAGACTGTAATTAATTTACTGACAACGGATCACCATGGTGTACCGTTGAGATTTTGAAGAAAAAAAAGGCCAATAGCTTGAACATCTCGCTATTGTTAAGTTGTGTTCTAGTGCTTATTTTCTAGTAAACAATTAGGCAAAGAAGACCGATTTAAAGGGAGCGTGAATAATTTTGGAAGAAACGGTGACGGTGTACCGTGATCCCAATGGTGATGTTCATTGTTTGCACAAAAGTAATTTTCTACAAATCAATGGGTGGAGTCCTTCATCTAAGGAAATATACCATTAAATATAAGTTTTTCTTTGCAGAGCTATAATTCAATACCTATTAAAAGGCAAAACAACAAGACAATTGATTGTTAAGTAAAAAATAGAAGACAAATCGTTGAAAATAGTACTTGCAACCTTACGATGAAACCAACAACCTTTTTTCTACCTACTCCACCGGTGTAAGAATGTGTTTACACACCAAAAGGAAAACATTTACTGTTGTACGCTATGGAGCTGAAAACGAGTTAAGGTAATAAATAATACTTGGTACCACCACCCCTCGTTCGGGTCATTATGCACAGTGTCTATTCTTTTACAGGTAAAAGTCCCGTCTCTTTTTCGCAGGAACCTGAGACCGCAAATGAGGTGCCTTCTCAGTGTGTTACTTACAGTAGCTTGAACTTACGCCCTCTTTTTGACGAATTTTTTAAACACGCGGGAGTGTTCCTATTTCTTTTGGAAATTCTTTCAACCGTTGCTGTTGAAATATCACAAAATTCAGCAACTTTACTATGGAAAAGTCCTTCAATTTAACGTGGCGTCAGTAAAAAGCTCTTGGCCGTGTGACGTTTAATATCGAAACAGGGTTCAATTAAAGGCCATTACGCTTGTGCAGCTTTTCGCTCGTAAATCTACAAGATATCTTTCCCTTTTAGCAACAAGTCAACTCTTTCTATCAATTTTATAAGTAGCTAAACATGCTTCGACATATTTTCATAACGAAAGTCCCATGAAAGCGAACGTTACAGAATACATTGGTTATGGCGCTTTTTGTTATCTGAATTGCGTCATTCAACACCCAGACAATCTCGGTCATAAATAGTTGTAACACTTCGCTTGAACAGCAAGTGAAGCGCATCAAGGCTGTTAATAACGTACCCCTCCTCCTCCCTCCAATCAATGTTGCATTTACCGGTGGTTTTTGCACTCCACAAATCTCGGTCATAAATAGTTGTAACACTTCGCTTGAACAGCAAGTGAAGCGCATCAAGGCTGTTATAACGTACCCTCCTCCTCCCTCCAATCAATGTTGCATTTACCGTTGGTTTTTGCACTCCAACCCATAAACATCAACATTGAAGGGGGAGAGGGGGCAAATTGCCGTCTGTGTTACAACATTTGTGACCGAGACTGTATTTATTAGGAATAATTGTTTTCAGCGCCGTAAGTGATGTGACGATTGCTGAAGTTATCGTGGTAGGCTTGTGAGCAATGTTAGTTGCCGCTAAATAGAATTTTGGCGATAGTATTAACGGTTTTGTAGTAAACTATAAAGTATGTAGACTCGTTTGGTGATATACAGATTTTCCGTGTTTTCTGCTGTGTTTTTGTATTTGTTTGCACAAGCAATTAAAGAAAATCGACACTAGTGATATTTTGAGAGACTGATGTGTTCATCAGAAAAGAATCACCACAAAGTGAAAGTAGGCCATTAGCTGTAAAGGAAGGTTTCAAAAGGTTCCAAAGGCAAGTTGTATATCCTGATAACTACTGATAAATAAGGCTACCAGTTAAAATAATAAAGGAAGACTGCGTTAGTCGGCGCAGTTGGTGCGGTAGGCGAAAGGGCTGTGCCACTTGGAACATTGAATTCCCGTCAAGCGCGAGTCGCGTATTTTATAACCGATTAGTCCAAATCTAATTGAAAAAAAGAAGAGAAAAATACCGCATCTTGCATTTGAAAGGGCCACCGAATTGAGGTACAACGTTTCTTTTAAGTCTTCTTACATATATGTATAGCTCATTTTGCAACCCGGCAAGTACAACCTTCGCAGGGTAGGTACAACAGCGGCGGAAGTCGTATTTCTAAATTACTTCAGATGAACAGCAAATATCGTCTTATGGCATGGTTTGGTGTTACTATTGGAAGGCCATTAGGTTCAGCTGCGAGCACCCAAGGCCATTTACATATGCGGGTTTTCAGTTTAAAGGAGATACGCCTATGACACTCCCTCCTATCTTCTGTACCGCTGAGGGGGAGCTTTCCTTTGTCTGGATGAAAGAGACTGGAATGATGCAAGTTCGTTTGAGTGTTGTTTTCCTGAACTAGTCTATCCCCAGTCCTAAACTCTGTTCCTATTTTGGTTACACGGGATTTTGGTGTACCGTTGACGGATCACCATCATTTTCATCTTAATTTTGGCGTTGTGTTTTGAAAAAACTAGGAAGTTTAATCGTTCTAAACTAGTAGTAATCACTATGTGTAAGCACAATTAGTAGAAATCACGACAGCGCATTTCTTAGGCTTATTTGCAACGGTACACCATGGTGATCCGTTCATTGCTAAATAATTTCAGTAGACTGTAATTAATTTACTGACAACGGATCACCATGGTGTACCGTTGAGATTTTGAAGAAAAAAAAGGCCAATAGCTTGAACATCTCGCTATTGTTAAGTTGTGTTCTAGTGCTTATTTTCTAGTAAACAATTAGGCAAAGAAGACCGATTTAAAGGGAGCGTGAATAATTTTGGAAGAAACGGTGACGGTGTACCGTGATCCCAATGGTGATGTTCATTGTTTGCACAAAAGTAATTTTCTACAAATCAATGGGTGGAGTCCTTCATCTAAGGAAATATACCATTAAATATAAGTTTTTCTTTGCAGAGCTATAATTCAATACCTATTAAAAGGCAAAACAACAAGACAATTGATTGTTAAGTAAAAAATAGAAGACAAATCGTTGAAAATAGTACTTGCAACCTTACGATGAAACCAACAACCTTTTTTCTACCTACTCCACCGGTGTAAGAATGTGTTTACACACCAAAAGGAAAACATTTACTGTTGTACGCTATGGAGCTGAAAACGAGTTAAGGTAATAAATAATACTTGGTACCACCACCCCTCGTTCGGGTCATTATGCACAGTGTCTATTCTTTTACAGGTAAAAGTCCCGTCTCTTTTTCGCAGGAACCTGAGACCGCAAATGAGGTGCCTTCTCAGTGTGTTACTTACAGTAGCTTGAACTTACGCCCTCTTTTTGACGAATTTTTTAAACACGCGGGAGTGTTCCTATTTCTTTTGGAAATTCTTTCAACCGTTGCTGTTGAAATATCACAAAATTCAGCAACTTTACTATGGAAAAGTCCTTCAATTTAACGTGGCGTCAGTAAAAAGCTCTTGGCCGTGTGACGTTTAATATCGAAACAGGGTTCAATTAAAGGCCATTACGCTTGTGCAGCTTTTCGCTCGTAAATCTACAAGATATCTTTCCCTTTTAGCAACAAGTCAACTCTTTCTATCAATTTTATAAGTAGCTAAACATGCTTCGACATATTTTCATAACGAAAGTCCCATGAAAGCGAACGTTACAGAATACATTGGTTATGGCGCTTTTTGTTATCTGAATTGCGTCATTCAACACCCAGACAATCTCGGTCATAAATAGTTGTAACACTTCGCTTGAACAGCAAGTGAAGCGCATCAAGGCTGTTAATAACGTACCCCTCCTCCTCCCTCCAATCAATGTTGCATTTACCGGTTGGTTTTTGCACTCCAACCCATAAACATCAACATTGAAGGGGGAGAGGGGGCAAATTGCCGTCTGTGTTACAACATTTGTGACCGAGACTGCAATCTCGGTCATAAATAGTTGTAACACTTCGCTTGAACAGCAAGTGAAGCGCATCAAGGCTGTTAATAACGTACCCCTCCTCCTCCCTCCAATCAATGTTGCATTTACCGGTTGGTTTTTGCACTCCAACCCATAAACATCAACATTGAAGGGGGAGAGGGGGCAAATTGCCGTCTGTGTTACAACATTTGTGACCGAGACTGTATTTATTAGGAATAATTGTTTTCAGCGCCGTAAGTGATGTGACGATTGCTGAAGTTATCGTGGTAGGCTTGTGAGCAATGTTAGTTGCCGCTAAATAGAATTTTGGCGATAGTATTAACGGTTTTGTAGTAAACTATAAAGTATGTAGACTCGTTTGGTGATATACAGATTTTCCGTGTTTTCTGCTGTGTTTTTGTATTTGTTTGCACAAGCAATTAAAGAAAATCGACACTAGTGATATTTTGAGAGACTGATGTGTTCATCAGAAAAGAATCACCACAAAGTGAAAGTAGGCCATTAGCTGTAAAGGAAGGTTTCAAAAGGTTCCAAAGGCAAGTTGTATATCCTGATAACTACTGATAAATAAGGCTACCAGTTAAAATAATAAAGGAAGACTGCGTTAGTCGGCGCAGTTGGTGCGGTAGGCGAAAGGGCTGTGCCACTTGGAACATTGAATTCCCGTCAAGCGCGAGTCGCGTATTTTATAACCGATTAGTCCAAATCTAATTGAAAAAAGAAGAGAAAAATACCGCATCTTGCATTTGAAAGGGCCACCGAATTGAGGTACAACGTTTCTTTTAAGTCTTCTTACATATATGTATAGCTCATTTTGCAACCCGGCAAGTACAACCTTCGCAGGGTAGGTACAACAGCGGCGGAAGTCGTATTTCTAAATTACTTCAGATGAACAGCAAATATCGTCTTATGGCATGGTTTGGTGTTACTATTGGAAGGCCATTAGGTTCAGCTGCGAGCACCCAAGGCCATTTACATATGCGGGTTTTCAGTTTAAAGGAGATACGCCTATGACACTCCCTCCTATCTTCTGTACCGCTGAGGGGGAGCTTTCCTTTGTCTGGATGAAAGAGACTGGAATGATGCAAGTTCGTTTGAGTGTTGTTTTCCTGAACTAGTCTATCCCCAGTCCTAAACTCTGTTCCTATTTTGGTTACACGGGATTTTGGTGTACCGTTGACGGATCACCATCATTTTCATCTTAATTTTGGCGTTGTGTTTTGAAAAAACTAGGAAGTTTAATCGTTCTAAACTAGTAGTAATCACTATGTGTAAGCACAATTAGTAGAAATCACGACAGCGCATTTCTTAGGCTTATTTGCAACGGTACACCATGGTGATCCGTTCATTGCTAAATAATTTCAGTAGACTGTAATTAATTTACTGACAACGGATCACCATGGTGTACCGTTGAGATTTTGAAGAAAAAAAAGGCCAATAGCTTGAACATCTCGCTATTGTTAAGTTGTGTTCTAGTGCTTATTTTCTAGTAAACAATTAGGCAAAGAAGACCGATTTAAAGGGAGCGTGAATAATTTTGGAAGAAACGGTGACGGTGTACCGTGATCCCAATGGTGATGTTCATTGTTTGCACAAAAGTAATTTTCTACAAATCAATGGGTGGAGTCCTTCATCTAAGGAAATATACCATTAAATATAAGTTTTTCTTTGCAGAGCTATAATTCAATACCTATTAAAAGGCAAAACAACAAGACAATTGATTGTTAAGTAAAAAATAGAAGACAAATCGTTGAAAATAGTACTTGCAACCTTACGATGAAACCAACAACCTTTTTTCTACCTACTCCACCGGTGTAAGAATGTGTTTACACACCAAAAGGAAAACATTTACTGTTGTACGCTATGGAGCTGAAAACGAGTTAAGGTAATAAATAATACTTGGTACCACCACCCCTCGTTCGGGTCATTATGCACAGTGTCTATTCTTTTACAGGTAAAAGTCCCGTCTCTTTTTCGCAGGAACCTGAGACCGCAAATGAGGTGCCTTCTCAGTGTGTTACTTACAGTAGCTTGAACTTACGCCCTCTTTTTGACGAATTTTTTAAACACGCGGGAGTGTTCCTATTTCTTTTGGAAATTCTTTCAACCGTTGCTGTTGAAATATCACAAAATTCAGCAACTTTACTATGGAAAAGTCCTTCAATTTAACGTGGCGTCAGTAAAAAGCTCTTGGCCGTGTGACGTTTAATATCGAAACAGGGTTCAATTAAAGGCCATTACGCTTGTGCAGCTTTTCGCTCGTAAATCTACAAGATATCTTTCCCTTTTAGCAACAAGTCAACTCTTTCTATCAATTTTATAAGTAGCTAAACATGCTTCGACATATTTTCATAACGAAAGTCCCATGAAAGCGAACGTTACAGAATACATTGGTTATGGCGCTTTTTGTTATCTGAATTGCGTCATTCAACACCCAGACAATCTCGGTCATAAATAGTTGTAACACTTCGCTTGAACAGCAAGTGAAGCGCATCAAGGCTGTTAATAACGTACCCCTCCTCCTCCCTCCAATCAATGTTGCATTTACCGGTTGGTTTTTGCACTCCAACCCATAAACATCAACATTGAAGGGGGAGAGGGGGCAAATTGCCGTCTGTGTTACAACATTTGTGACCGAGACTGTATTTATTAGGAATAATTGTTTTCAGCGCCGTAAGTGATGTGACGATTGCTGAAGTTATCGTGGTAGGCTTGTGAGCAATGTTAGTTGCCGCTAAATAGAATTTTGGCGATAGTATTAACGGTTTTGTAGTAAACTATAAAGTATGTAGACTCGTTTGGTGATATACAGATTTTCCGTGTTTTCTGCTGTGTTTTTGTATTTGTTTGCACAAGCAATTAAAGAAAATCGACACTAGTGATATTTTGAGAGACTGATGTGTTCATCAGAAAAGAATCACCACAAAGTGAAAGTAGGCCATTAGCTGTAAAGGAAGGTTTCAAAAGGTTCCAAAGGCAAGTTGTATATCCTGATAACTACTGATAAATAAGGCTACCAGTTAAAATAATAAAGGAAGACTGCGTTAGTCGGCGCAGTTGGTGCGGTAGGCGAAAGGGCTGTGCCACTTGGAACATTGAATTCCCGTCAAGCGCGAGTCGCGTATTTTATAACCGATTAGTCCAAATCTAATTGAAAAAAAGAAGAGAAAATACCGCATCTTGCATTTGAAAGGGCCACCGAATTGAGGTACAACGTTTCTTTTAAGTCTTCTTACATATATGTATAGCTCATTTTGCAACCCGGCAAGTACAACCTTCGCAGGGTAGGTACAACAGCGGCGGAAGTCGTATTTCTAAATTACTTCAGATGAACAGCAAATATCGTCTTATGGCATGGTTTGGTGTTACTATTGGAAGGCCATTAGGTTCAGCTGCGAGCACCCAAGGCCATTTACATATGCGGGTTTTCAGTTTAAAGGAGATACGCCTATGACACTCCCTCCTATCTTCTGTACCGCTGAGGGGGAGCTTTCCTTTGTCTGGATGAAAGAGACTGGAATGATGCAAGTTCGTTTGAGTGTTGTTTTCCTGAACTAGTCTATCCCCAGTCCTAAACTCTGTTCCTATTTTGGTTACACGGGATTTTGGTGTACCGTTGACGGATCACCATCATTTTCATCTTAATTTTGGCGTTGTGTTTTGAAAAAACTAGGAAGTTTAATCGTTCTAAACTAGTAGTAATCACTATGTGTAAGCACAATTAGTAGAAATCACGACAGCGCATTTCTTAGGCTTATTTGCAACGGTACACCATGGTGATCCGTTCATTGCTAAATAATTTCAGTAGACTGTAATTAATTTACTGACAACGGATCACCATGGTGTACCGTTGAGATTTTGAAGAAAAAAAAGGCCAATAGCTTGAACATCTCGCTATTGTTAAGTTGTGTTCTAGTGCTTATTTTCTAGTAAACAATTAGGCAAAGAAGACCGATTTAAAGGGAGCGTGAATAATTTTGGAAGAAACGGTGACGGTGTACCGTGATCCCAATGGTGATGTTCATTGTTTGCACAAAAGTAATTTTCTACAAATCAATGGGTGGAGTCCTTCATCTAAGGAAATATACCATTAAATATAAGTTTTTCTTTGCAGAGCTATAATTCAATACCTATTAAAAGGCAAAACAACAAGACAATTGATTGTTAAGTAAAAAATAGAAGACAAATCGTTGAAAATAGTACTTGCAACCTTACGATGAAACCAACAACCTTTTTTCTACCTACTCCACCGGTGTAAGAATGTGTTTACACACCAAAAGGAAAACATTTACTGTTGTACGCTATGGAGCTGAAAACGAGTTAAGGTAATAAATAATACTTGGTACCACCACCCCTCGTTCGGGTCATTATGCACAGTGTCTATTCTTTTACAGGTAAAAGTCCCGTCTCTTTTTCGCAGGAACCTGAGACCGCAAATGAGGTGCCTTCTCAGTGTGTTACTTACAGTAGCTTGAACTTACGCCCTCTTTTTGACGAATTTTTTAAACACGCGGGAGTGTTCCTATTTCTTTTGGAAATTCTTTCAACCGTTGCTGTTGAAATATCACAAAATTCAGCAACTTTACTATGGAAAAGTCCTTCAATTTAACGTGGCGTCAGTAAAAAGCTCTTGGCCGTGTGACGTTTAATATCGAAACAGGGTTCAATTAAAGGCCATTACGCTTGTGCAGCTTTTCGCTCGTAAATCTACAAGATATCTTTCCCTTTTAGCAACAAGTCAACTCTTTCTATCAATTTTATAAGTAGCTAAACATGCTTCGACATATTTTCATAACGAAAGTCCCATGAAAGCGAACGTTACAGAATACATTGGTTATGGCGCTTTTTGTTATCTGAATTGCGTCATTCAACACCCAGACAATCTCGGTCATAAATAGTTGTAACACTTCGCTTGAACAGCAAGTGAAGCGCATCAAGGCTGTTAATAACGTACCCCTCCTCCTCCCTCCAATCAATGTTGCATTTACCGGTTGGTTTTTGCACTCCAACCCATAAACATCAACATTGAAGGGGGAGAGGGGGCAAATTGCCGTCTGTGTTACAACATTTGTGACCGAGACTGTATTTATTAGGAATAATTGTTTTCAGCGCCGTAAGTGATGTGACGATTGCTGAAGTTATCGTGGTAGGCTTGTGAGCAATGTTAGTTGCCGCTAAATAGAATTTTGGCGATAGTATTAACGGTTTTGTAGTAAACTATAAAGTATGTAGACTCGTTTGGTGATATACAGATTTTCCGTGTTTTCTGCTGTGTTTTTGTATTTGTTTGCACAAGCAATTAAAGAAAATCGACACTAGTGATATTTTGAGAGACTGATGTGTTCATCAGAAAAGAATCACCACAAAGTGAAAGTAGGCCATTAGCTGTAAAGGAAGGTTTCAAAAGGTTCCAAAGGCAAGTTGTATATCCTGATAACTACTGATAAATAAGGCTACCAGTTAAAATAATAAAGGAAGACTGCGTTAGTCGGCGCAGTTGGTGCGGTAGGCGAAAGGGCTGTGCCACTTGGAACATTGAATTCCCGTCAAGCGCGAGTCGCGTATTTTATAACCGATTAGTCCAAATCTAATTGAAAAAAAGAAGAGAAAAATACCGCATCTTGCATTTGAAAGGGCCACCGAATTGAGGTACAACGTTTCTTTTAAGTCTTCTTACATATATGTATAGCTCATTTTGCAACCCGGCAAGTACAACCTTCGCAGGGTAGGTACAACAGCGGCGGAAGTCGTATTTCTAAATTACTTCAGATGAACAGCAAATATCGTCTTATGGCATGGTTTGGTGTTACTATTGGAAGGCCATTAGGTTCAGCTGCGAGCACCCAAGGCCATTTACATATGCGGGTTTTCAGTTTAAAGGAGATACGCCTATGACACTCCCTCCTATCTTCTGTACCGCTGAGGGGGAGCTTTCCTTTGTCTGGATGAAAGAGACTGGAATGATGCAAGTTCGTTTGAGTGTTGTTTTCCTGAACTAGTCTATCCCCAGTCCTAAACTCTGTTCCTATTTTGGTTACACGGGATTTTGGTGTACCGTTGACGGATCACCATCATTTTCATCTTAATTTTGGCGTTGTGTTTTGAAAAAACTAGGAAGTTTAATCGTTCTAAACTAGTAGTAATCACTATGTGTAAGCACAATTAGTAGAAATCACGACAGCGCATTTCTTAGGCTTATTTGCAACGGTACACCATGGTGATCCGTTCATTGCTAAATAATTTCAGTAGACTGTAATTAATTTACTGACAACGGATCACCATGGTGTACCGTTGAGATTTTGAAGAAAAAAAGGCCAATAGCTTGAACATCTCGCTATTGTTAAGTTGTGTTCTAGTGCTTATTTTCTAGTAAACAATTAGGCAAAGAAGACCGATTTAAAGGGAGCGTGAATAATTTTGGAAGAAACGGTGACGGTGTACCGTGATCCCAATGGTGATGTTCATTGTTTGCACAAAAGTAATTTTCTACAAATCAATGGGTGGAGTCCTTCATCTAAGGAAATATACCATTAAATATAAGTTTTTCTTTGCAGAGCTATAATTCAATACCTATTAAAAGGCAAAACAACAAGACAATTGATTGTTAAGTAAAAAATAGAAGACAAATCGTTGAAAATAGTACTTGCAACCTTACGATGAAACCAACAACCTTTTTTCTACCTACTCCACCGGTGTAAGAATGTGTTTACACACCAAAAGGAGAACATTTACTGTTGTACGCTATGGAGCTGAAAACGAGTTAAGGTAATAAATAATACTTGGTACCACCACCCCTCGTTCGGGTCATTATGCACAGTGTCTATTCTTTTACAGGTAAAAGTCCCGTCTCTTTTTCGCAGGAACCTGAGACCGCAAATGAGGTGCCTTCTCAGTGTGTTACTTACAGTAGCTTGAACTTACGCCCTCTTTTTGACGAATTTTTTAAACACGCGGGAGTGTTCCTATTTCTTTTGGAAATTCTTTCAACCGTTGCTGTTGAAATATCACAAAATTCAGCAACTTTACTATGGAAAAGTCCTTCAATTTAACGTGGCGTCAGTAAAAAGCTCTTGGCCGTGTGACGTTTAATATCGAAACAGGGTTCAATTAAAGGCCATTACGCTTGTGCAGCTTTTCGCTCGTAAATCTACAAGATATCTTTCCCTTTTAGCAACAAGTCAACTCTTTCTATCAATTTTATAAGTAGCTAAACATGCTTCGACATATTTTCATAACGAAAGTCCCATGAAAGCGAACGTTACAGAATACATTGGTTATGGCGCTTTTTGTTATCTGAATTGCGTCATTCAACACCCAGACAATCTCGGTCATAAATAGTTGTAACACTTCGCTTGAACAGCAAGTGAAGCGCATCAAGGCTGTTAATAACGTACCCCTCCTCCTCCCTCCAATCAATGTTGCATTTACCGGTTGGTTTTTGCACTCCAACCCATAAACATCAACATTGAAGGGGGAGAGGGGGCAAATTGCCGTCTGTGTTACAACATTTGTGACCGAGACTGTATTTATTAGGAATAATTGTTTTCAGCGCCGTAAGTGATGTGACGATTGCTGAAGTTATCGTGGTAGGCTTGTGAGCAATGTTAGTTGCCGCTAAATAGAATTTTGGCGATAGTATTAACGGTTTTGTAGTAAACTATAAAGTATGTAGACTCGTTTGGTGATATACAGATTTTCCGTGTTTTCTGCTGTGTTTTTGTATTTGTTTGCACAAGCAATTAAAGAAAATCGACACTAGTGATATTTTGAGAGACTGATGTGTTCATCAGAAAAGAATCACCACAAAGTGAAAGTAGGCCATTAGCTGTAAAGGAAGGTTTCAAAAGGTTCCAAAGGCAAGTTGTATATCCTGATAACTACTGATAAATAAGGCTACCAGTTAAAATAATAAAGGAAGACTGCGTTAGTCGGCGCAGTTGGTGCGGTAGGCGAAAGGGCTGTGCCACTTGGAACATTGAATTCCCGTCAAGCGCGAGTCGCGTATTTTATAACCGATTAGTCCAAATCTAATTGAAAAAAAGAAGAGAAAAATACCGCATCTTGCATTTGAAAGGGCCACCGAATTGAGGTACAACGTTTCTTTTAAGTCTTCTTACATATATGTATAGCTCATTTTGCAACCCGGCAAGTACAACCTTCGCAGGGTAGGTACAACAGCGGCGGAAGTCGTATTTCTAAATTACTTCAGATGAACAGCAAATATCGTCTTATGGCATGGTTTGGTGTTACTATTGGAAGGCCATTAGGTTCAGCTGCGAGCACCCAAGGCCATTTACATATGCGGGTTTTCAGTTTAAAGGAGATACGCCTATGACACTCCCTCCTATCTTCTGTACCGCTGAGGGGGAGCTTTCCTTTGTCTGGATGAAAGAGACTGGAATGATGCAAGTTCGTTTGAGTGTTGTTTTCCTGAACTAGTCTATCCCCAGTCCTAAACTCTGTTCCTATTTTGGTTACACGGGATTTTGGTGTACCGTTGACGGATCACCATCATTTTCATCTTAATTTTGGCGTTGTGTTTTGAAAAAACTAGGAAGTTTAATCGTTCTAAACTAGTAGTAATCACTATGTGTAAGCACAATTAGTAGAAATCACGACAGCGCATTTCTTAGGCTTATTTGCAACGGTACACCATGGTGATCCGTTCATTGCTAAATAATTTCAGTAGACTGTAATTAATTTACTGACAACGGATCACCATGGTGTACCGTTGAGATTTTGAAGAAAAAAAAGGCCAATAGCTTGAACATCTCGCTATTGTTAAGTTGTGTTCTAGTGCTTATTTTCTAGTAAACAATTAGGCAAAGAAGACCGATTTAAAGGGAGCGTGAATAATTTTGGAAGAAACGGTGACGGTGTACCGTGATCCCAATGGTGATGTTCATTGTTTGCACAAAAGTAATTTTCTACAAATCAATGGGTGGAGTCCTTCATCTAAGGAAATATACCATTAAATATAAGTTTTTCTTTGCAGAGCTATAATTCAATACCTATTAAAAGGCAAAACAACAAGACAATTGATTGTTAAGTAAAAAATAGAAGACAAATCGTTGAAAATAGTACTTGCAACCTTACGATGAAACCAACAACCTTTTTTCTACCTACTCCACCGGTGTAAGAATGTGTTTACACACCAAAAGGAGAACATTTACTGTTGTACGCTATGGAGCTGAAAACGAGTTAAGGTAATAAATAATACTTGGTACCACCACCCCTCGTTCGGGTCATTATGCACAGTGTCTATTCTTTTACAGGTAAAAGTCCCGTCTCTTTTTCGCAGGAACCTGAGACCGCAAATGAGGTGCCTTCTCAGTGTGTTACTTACAGTAGCTTGAACTTACGCCCTCTTTTTGACGAATTTTTTAAACACGCGGGAGTGTTCCTATTTCTTTTGGAAATTCTTTCAACCGTTGCTGTTGAAATATCACAAAATTCAGCAACTTTACTATGGAAAAGTCCTTCAATTTAACGTGGCGTCAGTAAAAAGCTCTTGGCCGTGTGACGTTTAATATCGAAACAGGGTTCAATTAAAGGCCATTACGCTTGTGCAGCTTTTCGCTCGTAAATCTACAAGATATCTTTCCCTTTTAGCAACAAGTCAACTCTTTCTATCAATTTTATAAGTAGCTAAACATGCTTCGACATATTTTCATAACGAAAGTCCCATGAAAGCGAACGTTACAGAATACATTGGTTATGGCGCTTTTTGTTATCTGAATTGCGTCATTCAACACCCAGACAATC
The DNA here is from genome assembly GCF_036669935.1 of Montipora foliosa. Taxonomy (NCBI): domain Eukaryota; kingdom Metazoa; phylum Cnidaria; class Anthozoa; order Scleractinia; family Acroporidae; genus Montipora; species Montipora foliosa. Next base: position 40,342,538 of record NC_090877.1, on the reverse strand, counting down.
TCGGTCATAAATAGTTGTAACACTTCGCTTGAACAGCAAGTGAAGCGCATCAAGGCTGTTAATAACGTACCCCTCCTCCTCCCTCCAATCAATGTTGCATTTACCGGTTGGTTTTTGCACTCCAACCCATAAACATCAACATTGAAGGGGGAGAGGGGGCAAATTGCCGTCTGTGTTACAACATTTGTGACCGAGACTGTAGCATACACTTTCGACATCCCTGCCCCAGCATGTCATTCAGGTTGACTCTTTATAACGAACAGCTTTGCAACCCCATTGGTTACATTTGAAGCATTTGTGTACTCTTCCCGCAGGACACTTATCGTTGGCTGATTCACAGTGAGCAGAGATGAACTTGTTGAAATTTCGACAAACTTCTGGAGTTTTCTGGTTGGTTGGCTTTGGGCAGTCGTGTAAAATGTGATTTCCGCTACCACATGTCCAACAGGAATTGTGTCGCTGTCGAGGTGATCCCTGCTGTGTGGTAAATCGATTTGGTAAGGCCACTAGAGCTGAACGTTGCGGCTTCAAATTTGGATTCTGAGGTACATGATCAGGCTCTGCTTGGCTTGGTTGTTGTGCAATTGTAGCTGCGGAGGCAGTATTGGCGCCAACTTGGTGTGTGACTATGTTTGGATTAGTTGTTAAGCCTTTGACAACTTCGCTAAGACCGGCAATTAATCCTTGAAGCTCCTCGATTGTAGCACGCATGGTTTTTCACAAGAATCCCGATCGCCTCGAGCAACTCTTACGCTTCTCTCGTGCTTAGCAACCTCCCGCGTGCACCATAACTCAATAGTGAACGCTGAGCCGTTTACCATTTGTTAATCAAAAACCGGTCCTAACTGGTCAAAAGGTACGAATTACCTTTCATGTAAGAACCTGTGAAAAGTCCTACTACACGAAAAAATTTGCATAGGCATTGTATTCGATTTCTCAAAAGATGTCCCAAGAGAAATCGAAAACAATGATTATGCAAAATAGTTGGGGTAAACAAGATTTGAGAAAGTGAAGATTTTTTAATTTGCTTTTTTTGACAGTTAAAATGTTGTGGAGTAACGAGTCCTCAAGACTGGCAAAAGTCGAACTGGTACAGGTCAACAGGAAAACAGGAAAAGGAAGAGGTTCCCGAATCCTGCTGTAAGACGAAGGGACTGAATTGCAGTGCGAAAGGAAACAAAGACGCCATTTTCCAAGAGGTGGGCAAAGAGTTTTCAACTCGGTGTCGAAAGAAATTGCGCGCTTGCTTAAAGTACCCCTGTGATTAAAAAAAAAATCACTTCGTTTTTTCCTTCAGATTTTGAAAGTGTGTTTGCTCAACATCTGACTGGAAAAATTTTGAGCTTTGAATTTATCCAAAGGCCGTTTACTGTGTGTAAGTTTTGGTTTTGGATTTCACTGTCCGGTATTACTCACGTTCAAAACTGACCGATTGGACCTCAGAGGGTTGGACCCAGGGAAACTGACATCAAAGGCTCACTAGCTTAAAATTTCACCCTGTGAATGCAGGTTATTATATATGGAAAACGCGAGTTTAAAAGTCTGAAAGCCCAAAACTCCCGTGCTGCCATTGACATCATTTTTGCCTCGATCCAGCTCTCCCAAGATCTTAAAGTTAGTAATGGCGAACCATTAAGGCAATTCCTTAGTATTGCATTGCGCATCCCTACTGCGCACGATTTTCGCGTCATTAGCGCGCGCACATGAGCACGTACGCATACAAAACGTAAGAGATTTCGCTCAAACTAAACCCGATAACGAAATAAATGCTCCTTTTTTCTCAAACGAGCACGGTGACCCCCGATTTTTTTTTCACGTATTTGCTAAGAAGTCTAATAAAGAACATATTTGAAGAAGAAAAAAAGTTTGATAGTAGAACATTAATTTTTTTTGGAAAACAGTTCCGTACTGGGTGTATTTTACCCAAGGCGAGGACTTCAAGCTAACCACGGAACTGTCCCAAAAAGTGCACTATTCCCACAACCAGGGAATCAAAGTCGGCGTAAATGAAGCATTACTGCTTATGTAAATAAAAGAAGCTTTATTTTCAAAATAAAATTTTGTGTCTTTGAAGTAACCAAGACTTAATTCTGTATGAAGGTGATTCGAATTTTTAACGCGTAAAAATACCCCATTTTAAGCTTGCTGACGCGTAAACAATCACGGTGACCCCATTTTTTTATTGCATTTTTTTAATGTTCATATCATGAATGTTAATTATGCCAAGTTTCCAAAAAAGTTTGATAGAACAATTTCAAGGGAATTACCTTAAATAGGAAAATTGCAGCTAAAATAAACAGTTGTCTTTTTGAAATAAAAACTTAAAACTTTGGTCGCTGAGTGTTTAGTTAACACAGTTTTGAAATCCAAAGAAAAATAAGATTGATTTTTTTGGTCACAGGGGCACATTAAATGATCTTAATATCCCTCATACCTCGCCGACCGATGTCTGTTTTTTTATCTCGTCAATTTTGTTTTGCTTGACTTCTTACGGCTTTGTTTTTAGCTACTATTTTCTCTCCCCGCGAGAAAAACCTTTGCACCAAAACGATATTTTTTCTTTTGAGCGAACTTTATGCACCTTATTCCAAAATGACCACCAGTTTTATTATTCTTTAGTTCACTTGCAAATTAGCCCTTGTTGTCACGTTCAAGATTAAATATTCTTTTAAACTTTGCTTTTAAGAACAATGCAAAAAGGGCTAATTTACAAGCAAACAAGACAGCCATTTTGGAATAAGGTGTATCGTTTCTGCAGAAACGACAAACATAAAACACATGGCACTTCTCCATGACTGACCGATCTACTTTCCTTTCAATCAACTACAAGGCGCCTGAATGGGCTTATAATTTGGCGAACCAGAGAAAAAGGAGGTGTCTAAACCTTGCCCACCTTCCAAAGAAAATTGGATGTTTAAGAATATATTAAACAAAAAAACGAATCGTTTCTTGACACAGATTTATCTCTCGCGACAGCCGTAAAAAGACAAACAAAACGAAATCAACTCGATAAAAACCCACAGAGGCGTGCATGGTAAACCTAAGGCACGTGCGGGCGATTCGCCAATCAACTGTGGACGCATAAAGAGCTCTGTGACAATTTGTGCAATGAAAAAAGGCCATAACGACAATGTATCCGTAATATGTTATATCCCCAGTAATTTTTTTCGCCCTGGAAAATATCTTTTAGCGGTCCAGTCTGTGTATTGATGTTTGTTGTGGTCGCCATCTTGGATCATCAGTCGTGCTTGAACGAATTCGCACAAAAACAGAGCCTGAAGAGACCTCTTTTATAGTGCGTCTTTTATTTAAGGTGGCTCAAAACAGTTTAACCATTATAAAACGCTGTCGTATGAGAAGGATTGAGTCTACAATACTGTTTGACCTAACGACTATGCTATGGTACAACTTATTGCCCAGTTAACAAGATGCATTCATTGTTAAGGTCATGTGTCACCTTAGCAACATGTCCACAGGTCACACGAATCATTGGGCGCTTTCCATTCGACAAAAAATTCAAGGCAAGGCATCGAATGGAAGGAAATTTGGGTATGCCTCTCAAAGTGGTCCCCAATTACCGAAATTCTGGAACAACCGGAAAATCCTGACTCATTGGTTTATTCGTCCTCGGGTGTAATCGCTTTTGATATTTTGGAACAATACTCGTTGATTTGATTGGTTTCGAGCGGCCAACCGAAAAATGCTGTTTCATTCGCCACATGAAATTTTCGACATTTGTAACTATAAGTTCTGCTCGAATAGAAAGCGGCCATTGTTTTCTTTGAAAATTTGCATTTATTTTATGACTCTCAATTCATTTGTTGTACTAACACATAAATAACACATAAATAGATAGAGTGAAAAAGAGGTTATAGAGTGCAATACGGAAGTTGCTATGGAAACAAAGCGATGGAGTGATTTTGTCGAGTATATAATAAATAAAAAATCGTATGAACTGGCTCGTGCATTTAGTGATTTATGGCCACTCGTTCAGCTCGTGAAATTTTGAAACCTTTCAAAACATAAAACATTACTCGTGGCTATAAATCACAGAAATGCACTCTCGTTCATACGATTTTCTACACATATCAACCGCGGTGCGTTTCTTTAGGGTTGTTCTCAAGCACTACAAGATTTTGCGAAACGAAAAATGGCTGTGATAGGTGGAATAGGTGTTGGAATTGCCATCTTACAGGTAAGGGTTACCTCATCACAAAATCTTCATTTTTATTCCAGTGATTTGTTTCATAATAAAGCCAATCATTTGAAGGGAGCCGGTGACGATGTATGAAAGAGGTCCTCAAACGGTTTGGGGGGGGGGGGGGGGGATTGAAGACACTTGTTCCCCTGTTATCTTTTAAAATATGCTTGTGTTCCCTTGTTCCCGAAATTACTTCCAAACTTGTTCTCATCTTTTAGATCCTTAACAGTCTTTTACGATTATTCCATCTCGTTCACGTCGTACAATGTGGACGAAGTATCCTAAAAATAAAACGGTACGAGCGATATCCGAGTAAAAAAAGAGAATGAGGGATTCGCATCTGTAAGCTCGCGTTTTTGTGAAAACAAGAATGTGATTTCACGTCGTTGTTGTGAAGAGCACCGCAAAAAAAATGGTTTCAAGTGCATGCGCCCACTCGCAGCACAATTATTGAACCAATGATATTCTTCCTTTGTGGCGTTGTCATCGACGACCGCGTTGTAGATCTTAAAGTCCCCAGTAGGGACAAGGACAACGGAAACGTCGACGAAAACGTCACTCCAAAATATAATAGAACTTCGCGATTAGTCTATCTTTTTCTCGTTATGAAAAGGGGCGAAATATCAGATAACGATGTTCGTCCGAGTGCTTTTAAAGGAAAGGTAAAAAAATGGACTGTTCATGGCTTTATGCTCGCGTTGTCCCCGAAACCGAAAATTTGGTCATTTCACATTGTAAGTCAAAGAAATGTACTAAAATGCGTCGTGCGTGCAGCACGACTATTTTTCCATCTTTCAACCAATGACATTTTTGTTTTGTGGCGTTGTGGTTACCGTAGCCGTCGTCGTTGCTTAAACTCCCTATTGGCTGGAGAAGCTTCCTAATTCATCCTCGTGTTGCTGGACGAAAGCAATATATAGATTTTTTATTATCCCCTTTTGTTCGTCCACTTGCATTTGTACCTTACACCATTGCCATTCGTTTCTCGAGAGATTAGCTGCAAACCTATAATCGTACAGCGTAATTGAAGGAAATGAAACAATTGCCAGGCAGTTTCGATTGTATTCTAGTCACTTGGTGCGTGCAACGGGTGTTATTTCCCAAAGGGAGCCTCCACTCCGACAGAAAATGACTTCGAAGCGCAGGAAATGTTTACAATCAAATTTAAAAAGCGTTTGTATCCGACGTAAATAAATCTCGAATTGTTTTCCCAAGAGTCCTGTTGGACTCGAGGGAAAACAAAACTAACGAGTTGCCCGAGGGGCCAGACATTAATTGCTTTGTTATAAATTTAGACTTTTCCCTCAACAATCGCAGCAAAACATCCGCTCGTGATGCATTTAAATTTGATCAGAGGCACGTGACCAAAAATCAACCGGTCAAGGTGCTCGTTTTGTTGAGTGAAAATCTAGGCACATAACAAATGCATTTGAAATATGAGTGAAAACATTATTGCCTCCGATTTGAAGGATTTGAAATCTTTAAACTAAGGCGTCGTTGATTGATTTCACTTGCAGATCCTGGGAATCATATTTGCCATCTGCCTTTACCGTTCCATTGGGTACGAGAAGATATAATTTCTGCCAAGGATTGTATTTGAGAACTGAGGGAATATTTGTTTTTTGTGATACTAATCGAGGAAGTTGCTATTGGCAGCGGCATTTGTCTCAAAAATGAAACTGATGTATTATACCCGTTTTAACAAATTCATAGGTTATTACTTTTTAAGATTCAGTGTATTATTCTTGTGATAAATGTTACTTGGCATTTTCCGTTGAAAAAAAAAAAGTTAGAGGTCACTATTTATATAAGATTTGATATTTTTCATGTTAAATGTGGCTTAAGGTTGGAAGATTTGCGCATTTCAAGTGCACAAACTACGAAAAACGAGTCTTCGCATCTGTCCTTTTTCAGTTAAGTTTCCTCTTCGTCTCTTTCAGTGTTCTAACATTATTATCTTTTTGTTGGACATAAATTTAATACTGTATATTTTTGCTTTCTTCAGTTATTTCTTGCTTATTTGTGTATTTGTTTATTTTGGAGTTGCGGAAAACCCTGCACTATTGGTAAAATTGCAAAGTTTTGGCAGCAAACAAGGTGTGTCACCATAGCAACGTCAAATCGCTTTGGCAGAATCGACCACAAGATTCTTTTTAAGTTTAATGTCTGACGGGCTTTTTTCCTTAGTATCTTACTAGCTCAAAGTTTATTTCGATTTAAAGAAGTTACACTAAGTAAAGATAGTTCACTTGTGTACAAAAGTGGAGCTGTTGAAAAACTC
>NC_090877.1:40323556-40333556 GCF_036669935.1 Montipora foliosa | reverse complement strand
GAAAATCTTCAGTTTTTTCCGTTTAAGTTTTAAACGGGCTTTAAACAAACGAGCATAAAATGTGCCGTTCCGAATCCCCGTAAACCCCTCAACATCCACAAATGATCACCTTACATCATAGTAGCAATTCAGCGTGCCTTTGAAATGGTTTCGAAACAAGCTCATTTTGGTTTGTCTGGCCAAACGTTCGAAATACTTCAACGCAACATCTTGCAACATTGTTAGGGCACAACATGTTGCATACTTTTGGCAACCCTGTTGCGATACGTTGTGGTATGTTGCAACATGTTGGATCAAATTTGAAAAAGGTCAAACTTTTCGTGCAACATTTTGGTTATTGCATGATGTTCTACTGGTTTGGCCACGTTCACGCAACATTTTGCACTAAGGCATGCGCGCTAGGTCCACTTGTTGCGCCCCAGGGGCCTGGGGCACATAAACATGGACATGTTGCGTTGGAAACGTGGCGCGCGTTTGGCCATTCCCGTTATACTAAATTGTAACTGGTCCCGTTCCGGAACCAGCGCGGCAATCTACTGCAGTTGTCATCGAGGAATCTCGAGGTTGATTCTCACGGCTTTGATGATTTAACAATCATCTTCCTTGACAAATTGTAACTTGTTTCGTTTGTATGACACTATTGTGTCTCACACCATGTCAAATGCAACACGCCTAACTGTTTTCAATGATCTGTTTCAACAGATATTATACAGGGAATCTCAGTTGTCTCCTTACTATCCCAAATGCTTAGAAAAGGAATCGTGCGTGCACGATTGTTCGTAATAGTTAATATCGACGCAAATTTTAATGTTGTAGTTTAGATAAAGAGCTATAAAGGGCGAAATATTAATAGAGGTCTCTCTTCCTGTACCCGTCAGCCGAGAGAACGCAAAAAGGAAAGAGACCTCTGCTAGCGTTGAAATATTAGTAATAAAAAATATCACAAATTATTGCGACGGGGCGCTTAAGCACAGACAACGTCTTTTTTCGTCCCGTATAACGAAGGGCGAGAGAAGCATCGTACGTCTGGATGAACTAAATCGTTTAGTGCGTCTTCAAAGACGCATCAAATGATTTATTTTGTCCAGACGTATACAGCGTCTCTCGCCCGTCTTTATAAGGGACGAATTAAATGACGAACTAAAAGACGCATTAAATTAAATTGCCCAAAGTCGCCCAGACGTATTATACGTCTCAAGTATAAAGACGGCCACTGTTATTTCATCTGATTTTCAAACCAGATGAAATAACACTATTTTCAAAGTTACTCTTTCGCTTTGACAATTTTTGCATTTTTCGCCTTGAAGGCGACATGAAATGTCGAAATTAAACTCTCTCTACAAGCATCCATACCGTTGATCGATGCAATTTTTATTTACTGAATGGTTGGTCCACACTTTCAACGTAGAGCGATTTGTTATCATTGCGAAATGATTAAAAATACGTAAAGTTATATTGGACAATGACGTTGTCGTGGTCATCTTTGCGTAAAGCTTTTCAAGTAAAGCGTTAAAACAAGGCAAACTACAACAGACAAATGCAAAAAGTAAAAATAAAAAAATCAGACCGAACGCAAAAATCATTCTTTTCTCATTTTGCAAGTTAGTCTGACTAGCCTCGGTTTACAGTCAAAATTCTCTCAATCTTCAACATACAAACGAGGCTTCTAACGCTAATTAACACAGGCAAAAGAATGATCTATTAGCGGCCATTTTTTTGCGTTCGGTCAATATACATGCACGTATTTAGTCTTCAACCAAGTCAAAGAAAAAAAAAATTCCTCAACTGCTATTTGTCAGGAGTAAAACTGCCGTCATAATGATCTTATGATATACCACTTTGATCAAGCAGCTGGGGAAATGTCTGGACTCAAAGAAACAACCAACTGAAAACTTCACCGAACTCCGGAGAGGTTCTTTAGCGCAAGCAAACTAAGGCTGCTTTCCATGCTTCTCACAGAGCTTTCTGCCTGGCAATGCCAGGTGAAGCGTAAGCAATGTAAGCTGAGAAATACGAGAACATTTTCACAGGTTGGCGTCAACGCCTGCAAGTGCCACCGCGTCCGCGCTCACGACCGCACTTGCTGGACTGAAGACCACGACAAGGGAGCCTCGAAGCCCTCGATTGCCGCGGCAAATGCCTTCTTACTGAAAAATCTGAATGTGGACCAACATGGTATTGTTCTTCACGTACTGCGGTTCACGGATCTGCTCAATTGGGGCAAATTCCACCAAGTCGTAGCCTTTGTCATTGCACGGAGCTGTTGGTCTCTGAAAGGCCAACAGATTTGGCTTGGCGACCAGGGTCTCGCTGATATGCTGACGAAATTCCACGCCATCTCTCTGATCCAAGATGGAAAGAGCGATTCTTCCAGTAAAGGGCCATTCTAGGATGTTATCATAATCCCCTTTCATCATGTGAACGGACAGAGCAACGAACCTTCCGACTCCACTATCCACACCATTTAAGTTGATCCGCATGCAGAGTTTGTACCCGTACAGGCTGGTATGGAAAGCTGGGCTCTGTATGGCCGTCATAACTCCGTTCATGGCATCTTGACGACACTGCCGGTAATTCTCTATCCTCCAGATGTAGGAACCATTGCACACACGGCCTTCATACTCCAGCACCTTCGTTTCTACCCGGTTAAACCTGACAGATAAGAGGAACACTGTTAATAATCAGCTGAGACCCATGGTCATATCACCACTATAAGCAGCCAAGGTGAACACCATTTTCTCAGAGTTAAAGTGAAGCCAAGAATTTGTACATGTCAGTGTTTTTTTAAAACTCATTTCGTCATGAACTTTGGTGAAAAGTACTTAAACGAAGAAAATCAAAGGAAAGGTCTATTTAAAACAGAAAGTTTAGTATCATTTATACTGCCACTCGTTAACATATCAGTTTTTTTCGTTTTCATTCATAAATTATCATTGGATTGTACAGTGGGAAAACTGCATCTCCAATGCGGTGAGAGGAAATTTTACGTCAAAATAAACGAAGAAACTGGTCTAGCTAAATTAGAGCCGAAAGAACTGAGTCCAAGACAAACGTTTACGATGCATTCATTTGCTTCCGCCCGGGCTCGGAAATAACTGAGCATCACAGTTCTGCCTTTGCTATGCCATCTGAGGAAAGGTTGGACTTCTCTTCTTCGAAGAGGACGATTGACAGTAGTATAGCAGCTCCGGTAACCTGCTATTGTTTGGTGTTGTAAGCATCTGCTATTGTTTTTAAAGTGGTACTATCATAAAAAATCAATTCCTTTTTTCCTACAAATTTTGAAAGTGTGTTTGCTTAACATCTGACTGGCAAAATTTTGAGCTTTGATTTTTATCCAAATGCTGTTTACTTTGAGTGTAAGTTTTGGATTTCACGGTCCGCAATTACTCACGTTCAAAACTGATCGACTGGACCTTAGAAGGTTGGATCTCGGAAAAAGTGACGTCATTGCCTCAATAGCTTAAGGTGGCTTACTACAGTTATCCGAAGAAAAAATATCAAAATTTTGAAATCTGTGAAATTAATTAAGCAAAATGATGTCTCTTGTGAAGTGTTGGTCACTGCAATTGATGTAAAATGTAATTTTATCTTCCTGGAGGGGGGACTGGAAACTAGACATTTCAAAGGCCTTTTTCTCAAAACCTAGCCTTACAACCAGGGTTAAAATTTTGCGAATTAAAAAACAACATGTAGACAAAACCGTCAACATTTTTTCAAAAAGTTCTATCAGACAGTTTTTCAGTTATTATTAAAATAGACGAAAATCGACGTTTTTTGTCATTTGTGAAAAACCTGTCTGGCAGATTTAACCATTTCTCTACATAATTATTTTTTCTCGCTTTCGGAAATTCTGAAATTTTGAGGTGGGGTTGTACGGCTGGTTTTCGAAAAGCCTTTGAAGTGTCTAGTTTCCAGTCCCCCCTCCAGGAGCTCGGTCACTATGTTTAGCATTTTCCCCCGATTTGCATTTATTTGTTCGGCAAAATTACATTTTACATCAATTGCAGTGACTAACACTTCAGAAGAGACATCCTGTTGCTTTAATTTCACAGATTCGAAAACGTTGATCTTTTTCTTCGGAAAACTGTTGTAAGCCACCTTAAAATTTCAGCGTGTAAACCTAGATTATTATGTACGCAAAAAACGCGAGTTGAAAGCCCGAAACTCCCGTGCTGCACATTAATTCAGTCGCGTACAAACGCATTGTATTCTTAAACTAGTGAGCCTTTGACGTCATTTTCTCCTCGATCCAGCTCTCTCAAGATTTTATGATTTCCATTTAAAATAAACAATTGTCTTTTTGAAATTAAGGCTTTAAACTTGGGCCAGTTCGTGTTTAGTTAACACAGTTTTTGAAATCCAAAGGAAAAAAATTGATTTTTTGTTCATAGTTCCACTTTAAAGGCCCAGTTATACGCGCAACACTTTTCATGCAACTTGGCCTGCCCAATTTTTCCTTGGTAGTGTAGGTCTCTTAACGTTTGATAGAGATCTCAAGCCGTAGTCTTAGTCCATCACCTTGGTCACTGGATTTTCTGGGAGTAAATTCTCATCATATACTCGCGTCGCATCGCACTCACCTAACAGTAAGCTCTTGTACAGGCCTTTCTACCCTTATACGAGTGTCTTCGAGGCGACGTTCCAAATGCTGAACCGAGCTGTTGAGTGCAGTAACAAGTTGTCTCATTTCATCTATTTCTGCACGCTGCTGCTGACACAGTGTTGCCAAGTCATTCACAAACACGTCATGGCTGGCCTGCTCTTGTGGAAATGCTTCCGCGCCAAGCCTGGTGCGTCGTATCTGATTCCTTGGTGCTATCTCCAGTTCGCCGGACTGATCAGCCTTTAATGCTGCAAATGCCTTTGTCATGTCAATCAAATGACTGTTAAGCTGCTCTGTGACATGCGTATTTACTGCTGGGCGTGGGCCCTATGTAGAGAGTCAAATACATGTCGATCATCAAATGACTACACTGATCCTCTCTCGTTCTCGAGAAGTAGTAATAGTAATAGGATTGAGTGGAGTACAGTTCAGGGAGTAATCGGGCGAGTAAGTTCAAAATCGCGCTCGGCCTATTTGAAAATTCTTGCACGATTACTCCCTGAATTGTGCGACACGAAGTCCTATTATCAATTAATCATAACTATGACAAAATACAAGAAGATGATGATAATAATATTTTTATAGCTTAATCTGATTAAATTTTCTTAGTTCTTTTTAACAGCTCTGGAAAAAGATAAATGATTCAAGTACAACTAGCGCGAATTTAATGATGCGTCCAATTTCAAACTGTCCTTTAAAGTATAGGTAAATACAAGTAATCACATGATTTCGAGTGCAATTTGGAATAAATAAGCGAGAGTAAATTTTTTTCAAAGGCGAACAAAATTGCACAAGCCCGTAGGGTGTGTGCAATTTAGTCTGAAAAAATTTCAAGTGCTTATTAATTCCAAACTGCAGGAGAAAAATCATGTGATTACTTATCGATCAAGGGCTCAGTCAAACTAAATTTGGGCTTCTCGCTCAAATTTCTTGTTTTTGCAAATCTTGAATCGGTGTGCTGTGAAGTATATTTTCCCAAAAATATATTCTGAAAAATTAATTTAAAACAGCTAAAATCACTTTTCTTTGTTTCCCACCAAAATCCGCGCGCGAAAAATGATTGACCTATTATGTCAATCACACGTGAAAGGATCGGGTGTCAATCATTGACGCCGTTTACGCACGATCTGCTACTTTAGCACATGGCCGAACGCTGATTGGCTCAGCATAATTGACTTTCAAGTAGGGGGCGGAATTATTCAGCAGACCGTGAACTGCACGCGAAATCTTTAAGCTCGATTTTCTAGGGCTTTATTTTGACGCCAAAATTACAACTTCTCGAACCTCCTGTCCTATCGGGGTTTAAGATATCGCTGCCAAATTTTCAGTTCTCATAGATGATTGTACTACCTCAAATACTGTGAGAGGAATTTTTCGTTTGTCTTTGGAGACTAATCTTATGGCACTTTTTCTGCCCGAATTAAGTATGACATGAGGGTTTCCACTACGCGTACGGTGCGTGATATTGCCTCAATTCATAACATTTCAAAAATTCCTTACACGGTATTGGAATGCATTCATCTGTGACTAAGATGCAACTTAGTTTTCGACTACGGAAGTGCGGGACTGCGAGAGCAACAGATATACACCCACTGAAGTCCAGTTAGCTTTCGACTAGGGGAGCAATAATTATACACTCGCTTCATTAGCCCATTTCCTAGTTGCTGCAAATGGAAATGAGTTGCGTATTCTCATGCAAATCAAACTCCTTTCCCTTTCAATAGTTGAGCGCCAAGACTCGCTGCGAAGACCGACACAAATAGCGACTCGGAGATGACCCATTCCATTTAGTTCACGACTGCGGGTGCAGGCCCAACAGATTTATGCCATGAAAAAATGGCCGGGGATTCTAGAATCCCCGGCCAGTTATGAGTTATGAGCTATGCTGTCAGTCATTTGACTCTGTAGCTGCGTGATGCAGCTCGAGTCAATACCCACATTTCACCCTCCAGTAGCTCAGTGGTTAGAGCATCCGACTAAATCACGGAGGGTCGTGGGTTCGAATCCCATCTGGGGCTCGTATTTTTTCCGAGATCCCAGTTGGTTCTACCATCATTTCATTTCTCATGTGTTTATATCATTCTCACATTCGATTCTAGAATCGTTCCATTTTTTTTATCTCCACGATCAGTTTGATTAGCACGGTCACCACAACTTTTCTTCCTGTACGGTGCAAAAAAAAATTTCCTATTATAATGTTAAGCATTGCTTTGTACCTCAAACGAACAGCCCACAGTGCTGAAAGGGCATTTTATTTCGGCTCTTGGACAATCTTTCTCAATGTGTTCTTGCATCTGGAGAATAAAAATCATCAACAGTGGTACCAAACGCACAAGAATCTCCACAAAGTTTTTGCACTTGTAATATTTACGGACTCAGTGTGGAGTGTCCAGAGTGGCTGGCCCCTGGACACCTCAAGTGAATATTTAGTATGGGAGTATTTAATATTTAAGATGAAAATTAGCATAACAGCAATGGACAAGTAGATGTAAGAGGTACAGTAAATTAAGCGGCAAAAGATATGAAGTAAATGGGAGACCTCGAAGTTAGAGTTGAACATTACAATGAGTGACTTATTTTATTAGGCCCTGGATAATATAAATGCATATGAGCATTCCCGCTGCAATATTCTATGATGTTGTCAAGAGAAGTTCTTATTTAATGCAAAAGTCAGCTTACCTTGTTTCTTGAAATGTTCTCTTTTCCACAGTTCTCGCACAACAAAGGGTAATGAGAGCAATTTTGATCATGAATCTGCAAAAATAATATTTGACATTGATACAACTAAACTTATAAATACTAGAAAGGTAGTTGAAATATTATCAACAATAGTATGACATTGACTGATACAACATGTCATACAACATGCCAGCAACTTCAAACATCACTACCAAATGATCGTTTGATTGGACTGTGTCCAATAAAAGATGGCATAGATGTCAAAGAAGACTTACAATGAAAAGAAGACTTTAACGAAGGACACATCACTGCATGGGCCCCCGTTATTTTCTTTGTTCACTGAAGATGAAAAAAGTTGTAAACCCCGAGAAATGACGAGAAATGACAATTTTTCCAAAAGTGTCGAAAACCGCAGTTTTTTGCAAAATAGGAAAGGGGGACCAATGGAAATTTTTCAAAAGTGGCCGATTTTTTTGGCAAATTTCAGAAGGCTAAAAATATAGGAAGCATTTTTTATGCTCACTTCATGATTTTTGTCTTCCCAACATAGATAAGTTTCAAGCATCCACTCTGTCACAAATGCTGTAACCATGTGCATTATTTTATGTCATTTCAGCAGCCAATCAGCTTTCCGTATTAAGAGCGAGTGCACAGGAAAATCGAGCAAAAGGCGGCCACAGTCGAAAACCTAACCTACCCTCATTTTCAGTCTATAAAAAGGTACTGACGAGTTTACAAACATCCCGGGGTTTATTTTCCGAAATACGACCGATTTTTGGAATTATTTGAGATTTTGGATTTCGCCCGTCTGGAGCCTGAAATTAACGGCCTCACAAGGGAAAATCGACCGACCGAAAAAACTGCTTCGCGTAACCAAACATGTTAACCTATCGGCAATCTAACACTTAATTCCTATAAAATGGACATCTAACATCCTATTTACGACAAATTTCCGTGTCTGAAGTGTAAAATCAACGCTTGCTAAGCGCATTCAAAATGCCCAGTTGCGAATGCGAAAATTTATAGGCAAAACTGAAATCGAGCCCCCGGTTATGGGAATTCTCCAAATTGCCCCAAATTTTGGTTTCGAAGCCTTGAGATATAGTTTTTAAACGTACATTAAAATTTTGGTTGGGTTTTTTAGGGAGCGCTTCACAATGAGTAAATCACTTCGAAGAAATTGTGCGCTCAGTGACCTCAAATTGACCTCAGAGTGTTTGTTTACATTGACTAGTCGCATCGGTTTAATTAATATAATGAAATGAGCGCTTCATATTAACTAATTTTCTCATTCCATATTTAATTTGAGAATGAATCTGAGTTACCATCGTATGATTGCGTCGGACAGGAGCATGGATTGTCTTGCAGCGGCAGAATTAAGCCGATGGCGGCTGCATATGAAGCTTTTAATCGGGTGTAGTAGATAGAAGCTTGAACGTTTCAGGAAAAGCCAATAATTCTATCTTAATGTAAGAAACGCTGAAGTTCATCGATGAAATATGCCTGGGTACGCTATTAAGACATCCGTGACACACTTAGATCTGTTTTTGTGTTGGAATCTGTTCACTCTGGAGCTGATGAGACCTGGCGAATACAGGCAGAGCGTTATTTTGGAATTGCGTGACAGATTGTGAAGCACCTCACAGACCATTTTATTATTTGAGGCGGGGGAGGGGGTGGGGTGGGCAGTTACAAAAAAAAAACCAATTTTTGCACAGATAAAAAGTAGAGAAAAACGTACATTAAAAAAATATTGATAATTGAAATCCATGTTAAGGGAGGCATCCAAATTAACAAAATCCGCCGCGAAATTTCAAATCCAGGTTGCGCACAGAGTGTTCTTGGGCGTCTTTGCCAAAGATGAGAATCGACCAATCGAATGGGACTGTTCCCACGGTCGGGGTTTTGCGCCAGTGAGAACGTAAATCATTTTTTTACCACTATGGAAGGTGAAGCTTGTTCCTTCCAAGAGATCGTTGGCGGGAAGTGTGGTTTCAGTAGCAAGGATAAAGAAAAGTCCGTGAAACTCATCCCATTGCTCAACTGCACCAGTAATACAGATAACCATAAGTCTGCACTTGCCTTTACTGATGTGCAGAATGAAGTTGAGCTCATTCTCGCAAGAGCGCGTCTCTTTTCACGTCCGCAAAACATTGATCAACTCAATATATGCCCTCACCATCGCGAGACACTTGGTCTTGGCTGGAAACGCAGCTCAACTCGTTGCGACGTCCCGGCTTTACTGTCCTCGCACAGTGCGAAAGTTAAGAATCGGCCGAGAGCGGAGACGGGGCTCACTAAACTAGCTTCACAAACGGTGCTTAACGAAACTGGCATATTCGTTCCCGTCGGATCAGGTGAGTTTTCTTAAAGGTTATTAGTTAGCTATGTCTTATATAGACACAACTGATAGCAACCGCCATAAATAGCGAAATTAACTATTTATACATCATTATATTTGTAGGCGTGTGCTCCTGCTGCCGAAAGCGGCTTGGCAAGATCGGACGAGAAGTCCCCTCGGGGGAAGTTATGGAGGTTTCTGATAGGATGTGCGCCCTGAGCTTGGTAAGGTGACGATACGTGTAAAAACCACATGATACTAAACGTGAGGCTTATTTTCTCCATTTATACCCGGAGAACGGAAGATTTGAGATGTCGCATGAAAGGGACAATACCGCATTTTTTTCAGTGTTGATTAGTTAGCACATGCGAGCA
>NC_090877.1:40313556-40318556 GCF_036669935.1 Montipora foliosa | reverse complement strand
ACACGGCTGTTGTCCGAAACAAGCTATATCTAGGAGCTATATTTCAGCTTTGAACTGTTCTCTGATGTCAGTTCGAATTTTTGGCCAAGAGATAAGAACATAGCAGTCAAACAGTGTTAGAAATAGCTTTCCGATACAGCACTAGTAGATTTATTTACGTCCTTTTAAATCCTTCAAGTAGGCAATCTCTTCAAAGGACATATCAACTTCAGTAGCCGATGTCACAGCCACCTTCCACTGAAGGCTACTGATTAATTAAAATATTTCAAAATGAAATACGAAATTGAACGATTTTGCGGAAGCAACGCCATAATAGGTATGCCGGAACACGTTTTGTTGAGATATTAAATGAGACGCTTAACGGCTATTGTTACGCGAATAGACCTCTTGACTACCGTATTTTATTTTGCTATTTTATTTTTAAGGATAGACAATTGGGGTCCTGGGGAATTTAAAGGACGCAAAAGTATGTCACGCAATCGACAATAACGCTCTGCTTTCGGACTCGTCAGCTCCTGAGCATAAGCTCAGTTGCGACGCTATAACAGATCTACGTGTGTCACAGATGTCTTAACAACTTATTAATGAACTGCAGCGTTTGTTACATTCAGATAGAATTCTAGGTAATTTCGACGGAGGAGTTTGAAACTTTTGGATCAGTTCTAGTTTAGACAACTGTGAACTGCACCCGATTATAAACAGCCGCCATCGGCTTAATTCTGCCGCTGCAAGACAATTCATGCTCCTGTCCGACGCAATTATACAATGGTAAGTCAGATTCATTCTTAAATTAAATGTGGAATGAGAAAATTAGTTAATATGGAGCGCTCATATCATTGTAACCGATGCGACTAGTCAATGTAAACAAACACTCTGAGGTCAATTTTAGGTCACTGAGCGCACAATTTCTTCGAAGTGATCTACTCATTGTGAAGCGCTCCCTAAAAAACCCAACCAAAATTTTAATGTACGTTTAAAAACTATATCTCAAGGTTTCAAAACCAAAATTTGGGGCAATTTGGAGAATTCCCATAACCGGGGGCTCGATTTCATTTTCGCACTCATAACGTCTTACCAACTGGCCATTTTGATTGCACTTAGCAAGCGTTGATTTTACACTTCAGAACCGGAGATATGTTGTAAATAGGATGTTAGATGTCCATTTTATAGGAATTAAGTGCTAGATTGCCGATGGCTTAACATGTCTGGTTACGCGAAGCAGATTTTCGGTCGGTCGATTTTCCCTTGTGAGGCGGCTAGTTTTAGGCGTCAGACGGGCGAAATCCAAACTCTCAAATAATTTCGCAAATCGGCCGTATTTCGGAAAATAAACCCCAGGAGGTTTGTAAACTCGTTAGTACCTCTCTATAGACCGAAAATGAGGGTAGGTTAGGTTTTCGATTGTGGCCATGAATTTTCCGTTTTGCTCGATTTTCCTGTGCATTCTCTCTTAATAAACACTTTCGTTGCGATTAGCTTCCGGTTGTTATTAGTTTTTTTAATTACCATTTCGTAATTACTGTTTTGCACCAGTTACTTACACCGTTTGCTGTTCATTTACGCAAAATATACATTCATGTACGTCAACAGTTGAAACTATACGGCAAATATACGTTTATTAGTACTTCCATGAACTTCATTAACGCGAACGAACTTTCAATAACGCTATTTGCATATGCAGTAACATTCAATAGCATAAACGGATAAACAATTGCACCTTTGGACAATCACAGGTAACAAATATACTTTCAATCTCGCGCAATGGTTAATCATTAACTCCATTAGAAAATAAATTGCATAGTATGACAATCAATGGCTATTAGAGACATACAATAATGCAATTTCCATAGCGACGCACAATCAATTGCACCTTCATACAATCGTTTAATCGAAATGGTCAATCATTAACGTGAACTGACAAACGTTGGTATTTTTCGAATAAACAATAGGAAGAAAAAAACACTCATTAGTGTCATTCATCGTAGTTATATGTATTTTAAAATACTGAACAAAAATACAAGAGTATGTACATTATCATTTAGGTTTTGTTATTTTTTTGCACAATCTTTTGCTGGAGCAGATATAAAATGAAGAACACTGATTTTACACGTACAGTACTGTAACAAACAGAGTACGCTATATGAACAAGTACAGTACATGTACATGTAGACTCTGTTCAAGTAAGATTCTGTTTCTTGGTGGCATGATTTTCTTCGGTTCTTTCTGTGTCCAATGCGTCTACATGTACTGTACAAAATCTAAATGATAATGTACATACTCTTGTATTTTTGTTCAGTATTTTAAGTAAACTAGTTGAAATAGGTGAATGTGAATGTGAATGTCAAATGTGCATTAAGTGGTACAGTCCGTCAAAAGAGCTGCCTGAAGGCAGTGGCTGTGCACAGATCCTTTCAAAAATCATACTGTCTGCACGTTGACATCCACATTCTTTGCGCACTTCTTTAAGTGGTGATCACGACTCAGTCCATAGACCGGCTGAAAAGTGCATCCAATTTTTAGCCACTGAATAACACCAGGATTAGTATGACTTCCACAGGCTGTAATACAGCAACGAGTTAGTCCATATACTGACAGCAATAATAAATTATACAAGATTTTCTATTTTACCGGTAATGATCGCCTTTTATCTGAAATAAAGTAACACATTCTAATTGAGGCACATTTAAAAGCAACTGATGATGATTCGCAGGTTGAAAGTTCCAAAATTTGCATACCTTCATCTCCTCAAGAGGACCTTTCCATGTGCAGCCATGCGACTCCTTAAAGTGGCAGAACACATTATGATGCAAAATTTCTTTCTTGGCAAAGTTGTCTGCAAAAAGCTATGATTAAAAAGAGGGGGATTATAATTAGGATATCACAAAAAACAACTGCTTGGTAAATAACAATTAATTTACACTTTCAAAGGTAAGTTTTGTCCTTTACGTCTTTGATTCTTGAATAACGCACAGGCTAGGTTGACAATGGGATTAACTGACATGGTTTGTCCTTGTCCAGTCTCCTCTTGCTGCATCACTTTCATTTATTTAAACACCCCATTGGCTTAGTTCATTAGTGGGCATTAAACTCAGTCAAACATTTTCATGCCATAATGTACAAAAAATAATTCTCAAGGTGGTGGTTTCTGACAATAAGCAGTTTAAGTTTTGAAAAGATCAAAATGACGGGAATAACTATTATTGTAAGGATTTACAAGGTCTTCTGTGTGAACTGGCTTTTAAGAAAGTTCATTGCCTCTTTTAAGTGCATGCAAAAGTAAATTCTGATTAGTCAGCCTGTACGTAAGGAGTTCTATAAGAAACATACCACACTTGAAAAAAGGATACTCACCTTCAATTCATCCAATTCTTCATTACAAATGGGACAAATGCGATCAAATTCCCTAAAGTAATAAGAAAATTAAAGTAAACACCAATAAATAGGGGCATGAACCAAACATAAAATAGTAGAATGTAAGGCATTCCCTTTGAAATAACTCAAACATTTGAAAATAATTATGGTCTAGAGCACAGAAGGGTTCCAATAACCTTTACCGTCACTTGCAACTACCTGTCCACACGCGTGACAAAACATGTTCTGCCAGCCAATCAAAATTCAACGTTTTGAAACTCAAACTTCAAAGTTTACCCGCCCACTTGGAAACGTTTTGGCGCCAGTTGCGCAAATGATCGTAGGTGATTTATTTGCCGTTTGGCAAGACATGGCGTTACAATTATTAAACTAGGTAGGAATTTCAAGCAAGGTGTTCAAAACCTGCAAAAGACAAAATGCCCGTACGTGTTGCTAACTTTGCTTCCGGTGAAGTGTTTGCAAAGTGGCGCCAAAACGTTCCAAAGTGGGCGGGTAACCTTTGAAGTTTGATTGTCAAAACTCTGAATTTTGACTGGCCGGCAGAACATGTTTTTGTCAAGCGTGTGGACAGGTAGTTGCAAGCGACAGTAAATAGAAATAACAACAAGAAAAATTAACCCTAACCGCAAAGGTTAAATCTTGCAGGTATGTCTCGGCAGAAACTCATGCCATCCTCAGGACAAGTGTCCCCATCACTTCAGATATAATTAGATTATATTCTACTTGTATACGGCTGAGTCTTTCAATTTGCGTCTCAGTGACATATCGTTTCCCGGAAAAACTCCACGCGTGCATGCGCAATGTTGGTCAATGACCAAAAGAAATTGGTGTCTGACATTTGCAGACTGCAGACTGCCTACAAATAGCACTAATAAACATTATTTAAGTCTAAGCACCCATTTCAAATAGCGCTGATAAACATTATCTAAGTCTAAGAACCCGTTTTAAAACGGTGAGCTTCACCGCGCACCGGTGGCTCAGTTGGTTGAGCACAGGGCTGTCACGCGGGAGGTCGTGAGTTCAACTCCGGCCGGACCAACACTCAGGGTCTTTAAATAACTGAGGAGAAAGTGCTGCCTTTGTAATTACATCTGCAAATGGTTAGACTCTCTAGTCTTCTCGGATAAGGACGATAAGCCGGAGGTCCCGTCTCACAACCCTTCAAATTATGTTCATAATCCTGTGGGACGTAAAAGAACCCGCACACTTGTCGTAAAGAGTAGGGCATGTAGTTCCCGGTGTTGTGGTCTGGTCTTTCTGGTCTGGATAGGGTAGGGTGGAGCACCTCGCATAGGACCTCGAGTCCTGTTCGTGCTCCTTCCCTCTGGGCAGGTTTGCCCAGTAGAAAGAGACAAACCGGATGTCTCGTAAAAACATAATTGTGATTTAGGGTTAGTCTGCAGTCTGCAGTCTGCAGTCTGCAAATGTCAGACACCAAAATGAAATCTCCTTTGGTGACTCTTAATCAAACCAAAGGATTTTCCTTGTCGTGAAGAGATAATAATCTACTGGCCAACAAAGAATAGCGACATCAAATAAGCCGTGAGTAAGTGTGACATGACTTAACTACGCCTTTGTAAGAAACCAGACTTCAGACAAAAGCTGTAATAACTTTTCCAACGCTCGAT
>NC_090877.1:40298556-40306056 GCF_036669935.1 Montipora foliosa | reverse complement strand
ACTTACAAATTCTACTTCTTTTTTGTCAATAACAACTGCATCCAGTTAAACTGAGTTCCGGGCAAACGAGACTCGGAGCTCCTTACATTTATCGGGGTTGAGTTGCACTCTACCCCACTCAATAAGATAGGACGTTTTCATTTAAAATTTCCCTCATATTTTTCACTTTCAAGTACAGTTGTTTTCTCCAATTACTTTTTCACTGATTCACTGATTGCGTCAGTTTGGGGAACCTATGCTTGTTAATAGAACATGTACAAGGAAGGACCGACACGTATCACAAGTATTAACTGAAAATACTTTAAGTGCCACTGAGCAGATTTGTTTGAGACCATTTTAGGTTTAAAACTGATTATTTGGTGGATGGACTTTGACCGTTTCCTCGACAATTTTAATGATCACGTCAGCATAAACGATTCAAAGCAGTAAGGAAACAAAGATGGCCTCACCTTATCGAACGCAAGATGCAACCTCTACAAAACCTGTGACCACAAGTAGTTTGCACTGGTTCTCGCAGACCCAAAAGGCAGATAGGGCATTCATATTTACTTTCCAGACGTGGATCAAAATACTCGTCGTAGCCTTCAGACCTCAGTTCTCCAGAAGTCGAGGGTTCCAAGGGTTCGCTTCTCCCAGTGAGACTTACAGCCACTGATTCACCAGTCTCACGAAGAAAACGTGCTCTCTCCTCTCCGCCAAACGAACAAGTCATCGTTCTCCAGCATTTTTCGGGCTCATTTCAACAGTTTTTCGAAACGTGCAATTTTCCCTTTCACAGTTTTACTGGTTTTTATAGCGTAAATATATGCATATTAAAACAGAGGTAGTCTTGTATCCCATAATGCCTTGTTCCCCGGTAATTTCCAGTCAGAAAAGAACCTACCTACCTTGGTTTCATCAGTAGCTTTCGCTATATAAGAACAATTTTTCCAGTTGATAAAGTTTCGAACACTTCTCACGTGATTCGGTAAAAAATATTTAAAATAAAGGGCATACTGTGCATGAAGGTGCCAAGTTTGTCGAATAAGCCATATACATAGTCCAAACCAGACAAATGCAAAAAACGTGAGTATCATTTGATGCCTATGACGCCATTTTGTCACCTTCCTTCTGTTCTTCTTTTTCGAAATCTTATCTGTAGCTTTGAAAAAGTTAACCGGAGCAATTGCAGAATACCTCGCATCTCTAGCTATACGGTGCAGCCGGCAACGTGTCTACGCGGCTACTCGAGTTCTCATTTATTCATAATTCACTCAAGTTCTCTTAAGGTGGCTACGCGTGGCCTACGCGTCTACGAACAGTACGCAGCTACTCCGTTGTAGTTTATTCATGCTTCAGCGAAGTTACTTGAGCCGTAATAAGTGTTGATAAGCACTACAATAACCGAAAGCTGACCCGTTTGAAATCAGTGCCTAGGCTTAGTAACTGTAGATAAGAGAGCAATATTCAGGAATGGCTACGAGACTTTGTGGTCAAATTTCACGGCTCAGTTCTGTTTTCTTTGTCTCACAAGTCTCAAGGAAGATTTCTAAACAAAAGAATATTCAAATTTAACCATAAAACCTCGTAGCCATGTGTGAATATTAATATATCGAACGCATTTGTGCGTGGGCATTTGTAAGAGCTACGCAGAATAGCTAGTGTTGCTGGGTAGTCTACAATTTAGCCAGATAACCTTATCCTCTAAGGTATTTCAGAATGCCAAAAGCACGGTTCCGGTTATCACAAGAAGCGTAAATTTCATGGGAACCAGCATTCAAGGCTGAAAAGGACGTTTCTCGGTGCTGGTGATGAATACAGCTCGAGTGAAATAACACCGGAAACTCTGTCTCTGCTCGGAAAATTGCGCTTCCCAAGCAGTCTGAAAAATGGCCACAAAATGGTAAATCAAGTGCAGATCTTTGCATTAATGGTTTTAGTTTAATCGATGCGACTATCCTTGGACCCAGTGTTCAGAACGTTATCGTGCGCCGAGTGCTCAAAATTGAATTCAGTGTGATTCTGCGAGAGCAAGCCCTCAACCGGAAAGGATGTGCAAGAAAACTTCTAATAGGCGATTTATTTATTCCATGCGATCAGTTGGCTGTGGACAATCAGCGGCTAAACGATTTTGTCGGCTGATGAACACTGATGCCCCAACCCACAAGACCAACACCATATGCTCGGCATAACAAAGCGTTGCTACAAGCAGTCAAAGCAGTTGCAGAAGAGACGATGACCAGAGCTGCAGAAGAAATTCATGCTTCAAAACCAGAGTTTGAGAATGGGTTAGTGATGTTTCCTTTGATGGGAGCTGGCAGAGGAGACGCTTTTCTTCGTTGAATGGTTGTGTTAGTGTAATTCAGCATGGACTCTGCAACGGTTTGGGATGTGGAACCCCTTAGCAAAGTCTGTAAGAAATGCTGGGAACATGAAAATGATGCAGACATCCCAGAAAGCGCAGCATTGTGGGCAGATCATGGGTCTAAATGCCATGCCAATTATCAGGGATCAGCACCAAACATGGAACCGGAGGCGTCTTGAGGATCTTCTCCCTGTTTATAAGGAGGCATCAGTTCCTATACTCTGAATACTATGGTGATGGAGGCAGTAAAAGTTTCCAGCTGGTAAAAGATCAGGACCAGGTTTATGACATTGAAGTGGAAAAGAAAGAATGAGTTGGACACGAGCAGAAGAGACTTGATACTGCTTTGCGTAAACTCAAGAGAGAAAAGAAAGGAATGGGCGGCAAAGGGAGATAAACTGACAGCTTAACTGACAAACTATAAAATTATTATGGTATTGCCATTAGAGGCAACCCTGGCAATCTCGCTTCCATGAAGAAGGCAATTCATGCTAGTTTGTTTTATTGTGCATCCTCAGTCGACAGAATTTTGCACCTACAGCATCGTCCAGAGAGTGCAAATAGCTGGTGTGGATTTATGCGAGATCAAGCAAGCAGAACAAATACTTACAAACATGGTGCTGGGCTGCCTTTAAATGTTATTGCTGAATTTAAACCCATTTATACAAGACTAATTGAGGACAGTCTTTTGAGAGGGTGCCTTGATTGTAAGACGCAAAATCAGAATGAGGCGCCCGATGGCATGTCCTGGGAGAGAGTGCCGAAGGGTGTCTTTGTGGTGTCCGAAATCTTCCAGTTAGGCATTTATGATGCAGTAGCTAACTTAACATTGGATGCCAAGCTTCTGTGATGATTCTGCAGAAGCTTGGAATTTCTCCAGAGTATTATTGTCTAACAGAATGCCAAAGAATAGCTTCATTGAGAATTTTCAAAACAAACTACAAAGAGTGTGAACAACACAGGTCACGAAGGAGACTGCTTCGTGGAAAAAGAAAGAAAAAATGAGAAGCAACAAGCAAAAGAGGGAGACACTTATGTACCTGGTGCAAGCTGATGGGTACAACAAGATATTCATCAAAAACCGTGTTATTTATTGTTGTGGAGAGCTAAGGCAGCGTTAGTATTAAAAATTGTATCTTGGCTATCTTTTGTGCCATTGATATGAAATTTTCAGTGGAGTTTCCCTGAATATTGTTTTATGTTTTAAACCTACAAAGAGTTGCCTCTGTTGAAACCTAAAATGACTGCAACCAAAACAACATATTTCTTAGTTAATATGATTTTTCGTTTGAAGAAAACCATTTAGGTTAGCTTTTTACAGGTTTGCATCATACAGCAGTCATTGCTGTTTACATTGATACCAATACTTTGTGTACAGGGACAGTGGTTCTTCAGATATCCCCCCGGGGGGGGGGGGGGCACTCCCATGTAAAAAGGGAAGGGATGCTCGTCGTCTCGCTTAGGGTGTAAATTCGGATTTTGGTCTCACTTAGGGTGCTCTGGGCAAAACGTCGTCATATGTAGCCGTGAAGGTCTCCTTTAGGGTTGCGCGCAAAGAACCGATGAGCTTCCCCTTCCTTTTTATATGGGGGTTCCCCCCCCCCCCTCCCCGGGAGATATCCTTTTCAAGAGACATGTGGCTTTTTTCACAGTTGGGGGCATGTAAATTGGTAACCATGGTTACCATATGTCAATCACTGCAGTCATTTTAATCCATTTTCAATTATCTTTCCAATGGTACCATAATGGATTAAGTGCACAATATTTTTTTTAAAAGTAAGATTTTGAGTGGAAAGCAAAGGTTTTCCATGTCGTGAGGAGATAAATAGATTACTTCATAGAAAGTGCGCCGTACGGGGTTTTATGCACGAGTTGTTTGTGTCAAAAACCCGAACGAGCGAGGAACGAGCGAGTGAGGGTTTTTGACACAAACAACGAGTGAATAAACCCCGTACAAAGCACTTTCTATGTCGTAAACTGTTTATTACACATAACATGAGAATTTTCATTAAAATAGTTTTCTGAACGCGAATTATAAACAAAAACTCACTAACAATAGAACCAAATGCAAATTTAATTTAATTCAATAACAAAGTACGATTTGCACGATTTGCACGAGATGCACGAGTGATTGGCATGGAAACGCCTTTACGCTATCGTTGATTGGTTATACTTTCACATGTGAAATAGCTGTACGCAATTCTGATTGGCTGTATAGGCTTTTTTCACATGTGAAAATAAAGCGTATAGATTTGTACAAATGAGCTTTATGGAATGAAATTCTCGTGTTATGTGTAATAAAATAATCTACTGGCCTACAATGAATAGCGACATCAGAGAAGCCGTGAGTAAGACAACGTGACACTTAGTCACTTTACTGCGCCTTCGTAAGAAACCAGACTTCAGAAAAAAGCGGACAAGAGCTGTAATAGCTGCTCCAACGCTCGATTACACAACATGTGAAGTGTAACGAACCGTGAAATATAGCGAGAGCAATAGAGAGCGTTTTAGCGAGGACAACGTCAACGTCAAGGAAAACGTAATCCCAAAACAGAATTAAGCTAGCGCTATCGTAAGTATTTCGTAATTATTCCGTTTTGTTCTTGTTGAACAATTCGGGCGAACTATAATCGATTACTTCGATCGCTCTCACACGAAAAATGAGGCTCAATTAACTTAAGAAGCACCACACTGACACACGTTATTAAATCGCTAGAAGATTGCTTTCAAAGTCAAAAATTCACATCGTGGACTTCCCGTCCAAGGTGATGATGCGTTATACTTTTTGTTGATCCTTTGCTCGCCGCAACTCAAGAAACACCGAGCTTTTCTTATTTCGGCAAAGGGAAAATATCTGTTTACAAACATTGCTTTTGTTATTCAAATGTGCCAACCACAGGAACAAAATGCAATGCTAAATGCAATGACCGCAAGGTACTTACGTGTACCCCGGTATGCCTTGAATTTACTTCGTATTAGAATTGGTTTCCAATAGACCTTATTCATAAATGGCGGTCAATCTATAATTCTTTTGTCGAAGTGCAAATTAGCCTACCAAGCCTCGATACCATACAGTGAATTGAAAAGAATTCTTGCTCTAAAATGAGGCTTGGTAAGCTAATTTGCACATGGACAAAAGAATTATAAATGTGACCGCCATTTATGAATACGGTGTATAATTCACAGAAATAATGCGAAAGAAATGACATTCTTGTTCATGATGATTCGTGTTAATGAAATTTTAAAACAATGTACCACTGTCACAAATTATTTTCATGTGTAAACAAGCGAGTATAGACGCGTTTCGGCGTCATCCTGACACCATCCTCCACCCACAGTGAATAAATTAATGTTTTCTACAATTAGCATAAGAAAGTAGGCTCACAAGTTTTTCAAGTGAATACCTTTGTGCCGTGCCAATCGAGTCCACTTGCACGTTGAAGGGATCAAGAGTATGTTAATGCGGATATATATAACGATGTCTGGAAAATCGAATTGGTTAGCAATGTTATGATTGATGCACTTTGACTTTTTGTCCAATTTACTTTCAAGTCAAATTATGCAGCATTTAAAATTTGCTACTATTTTTACCCATCTCTGGCTGTCAAGGCCACTTTACGCACTCTGATTTTCGGCTCAGCCTTGCTTGCATTTCACCTTTCATTGAACTGGACAAGGCCCGAAGTGCCGCATCAGTTTTGGCGACTGAAACACTTGAGCTGGCGACCAAATCTGAAAACTTAGGGGCCAAGGAAAAGAAGGAAAGGAAAGGAACTTCAAGTGTCAAGTCGTTCCAGCGCTGAAGCACTAAATGGGGACACTGTTAATCGAAATTAACAATCAACGTAAATCAAGTCAAATGTTAGCTCTCGGTTTTTCCCTGAAGTCGAAATACATATATATACGCGGGAGATCCAATGATGCCTTCTCGGGTTTCGGCCCAGAGGCCGAAACCTGCGAGGCCAAAAATGAGAAACACTCTTTTCTTAACACCGGGGAAAAAAATCAAGAAATTAAGTCTTGAAGTGCAATTCGTGTCAACTTATTATGCATTGTATGAGTGATATTTCGCGACATCAGAAGGTGAAAAGTGCGTTCTTGTTTTACAAGGCTTATTAAACTAATTTGCAAATTTGTTTTCGCGCAAAAATCTAGTTACTGAACTAAGGAAACGACAAAATAGAAACTAAGTTAACAGCCTCACCTTATGGAACGCAAGATGCAACCTCGACAAAATCTGTAGCCACAAGTAGTTTGCACTGATTCTTGTGGACCCAAAAGGTAGAGAGGGCATTCATATTTACTTTCCAGAGGTGAGTCAAAATACTTGTCGTAACCTTCAGACGTCCGATTCACTAATTTGCATTTTTTTTCCTCGAAAAAAGCTCGTTAATTGAAACTAAGGAAACAACAAAATAGAAGCTAACTTAGCCTCACCTTATAGAACGCAAGATGCAACCTCGACAAAACCTGTGACCACAAGTAGTTTGCACTGGTTCTCGCAGACCCAAAAGGCAGATAGGGCATTCATATTTACTTTCAAGAGGTGGTTCAAAATACTCGTCGTAGCCTTCAGACCTCAGTTCTCCAGAAGTCGAGGGTTCCAAGGGCTCGCTTCTCCCAGTGAAACTTACAGCGCTTGGCTCAAGAGTCTCACGCAGAAAAAGTGATCTCTCCTCTCCGCCAAACGAACGAGTCATAGTTTTCCAGCGTATTGGTGGCGTGGGGCACCGTTCAACTTTTCAACCCGTGCGGACTACAGTAGTTCACTCTGAATTCTGCTATTCACTCATCGGTTTTTTTAATCTCACAATCTGATTGGCTCATTTTCCGTTGTCGATGAGAGTCTAGACAGACTGTAAGCGTCATGCTGGCGCCCTTTTGTCACCAAGCCAATCAGGAACGTCCAGTTTGGGAAATATTGAGCAAGGTATACATGGCCCGAAAGACCACGCTTTAGTGCTCTCACGATAAAGGCGGAACGTGACAACGAAAAGTGTAAGGACTTCGCTGAACCACTTTCGTTTTGTTAAATGACGTCACGGCACGCATCAACGATTTATCACGCCCATTTGTTTAGCTCGTGATTTCGAAAAATGTGTTACGTTTCTTGATATTTGGGTGTTCTCATACTTTAATCGACATGGTACAGCTTT
>NC_090877.1:40288556-40291056 GCF_036669935.1 Montipora foliosa | reverse complement strand
GTATTGTCCTTTCCTTGTTGTCAGCTCTGGTTTGTCCACAGTAAATTGTAGGAAATTATAGGAATTCAGATTCTTTGTCCATAAATATACCTAAAGGTCTGTTTCCTTCACCTGGTGCAAAACTAATGATCTTTTCAACACTTTCAGTCATATCTGGTTCTTGTAATAAAGTGTCTGTAACACCTGATGGGCAGTCCTCTACTTCGCTCCATGCATCGTCGTCATCATCATTGTTTTTAGAATCCATAATAGGTTCACTGGTTAAATGCTTAGTGTTATTATCAGGTTCTATAGGTTCATCACTGGAATGAAGTACATCTGTTTCACTTGTTTGATTAGTACTAGTACTGGAATTTACAAACTGTTACCAATCATCACGTTCACTTAAAGATGTGCTATTGACAGTGTTGAGCCAGTTATCTTGGACCTCTATATGCTCTTTTTGAAACAGTTCACTTGTTTCAACGAGGTGTTTTGCTGCTTCCAACACTTTTCTTCGTCGTGGTGCTTGTAACTTAATTTTCTTTTCAATTTGATAGGAATGGTGAGTGGTTCATTTATAGGTCTTGGTAGAGTGTTTACAACTGAATTCACATCAGCTGGTACATTAACAACATTGCCATGAATAGATACTGTAACTGTCCATCTCTAGGGAGTTCACGTATTTGCATGAATGGAATATGTGGGGATATTAATCTTTCTTGTAAAGGTGTCAAGTTTAGGCATTCTGGTTTCACAGGAAAAGTCATTTTGTTAGCCTTAGAACAGACTGGTAACTTCCCATCACTTAGGTTTGAATGGCAGTTTGAGCAAACCCATTCCATATAATATTGTCTACACTAGTTTTACCAGTTATACATACATCAAGTAAATGTTTTGTGCACTTGGTGTATTTATTAGCATCACACTTTGTAACTGATGATAGATACCACAGCTGATCACAGAAGGTACATATATATTCAGGGCCACACTTAATGCTATCATGAAAAGACTGAATCACCTTTGCCATATTCATTTCATGTGTTCGATTTGCCATGGTACAATTTTGTTTTTTCCTAGCTGGCTATAATAGCTCGTGGTGATTTGTGTGTAGCTGTGTACTATGAAATCTCTTTCTATTTTGTGCATTTTTGTTCAGCTCTCTGACATGCTCAAGGTTGTTTTCTTTTCTTTTCAAAAATGCCTTCCTATATTCAGATCCCTCACATGGTTGAGATTTGATTCTTTTTGTTTCTTAAATGCCTTCCTATTCAGATTTCTTATGTGAGTGGGATTTGATTCTTTTCGTTTCTTAAATGCCAGTCTTTGAGATTCTCTTGTTTTTTCAATCCATGCTGACCTTTTATCCTGTGTAGCTTTATTCTCTTTATCTTTGAACTCTTTATTTGCTCTCTTTTTTCTGATCCATTCTCTCTTGCGAGCTCTTCTGTCTTCTTTAGATAAAGTATTTACCACTGCTACTGTTTCATTTCCAATTACCTGTGGACATTGGTCATTATAGGGGATGGTTGATACATACTGTATCTCATCCATGTGTCCAATATTTATAACAGTAGGTTCATGTCCTGGTATAGCTACTGGACTAATAGGCGTATGTGGTGAAAACCCTTGGTTAGATTCTATTATATTGATTGTCAAATGGAATGCATCGGCACTTCAATGTAGGGAGATGCTTGGTATTAATGGTCGTGTAAAAGCTACAAAATCACCCCAATGCAATGCACAATCAATGCGGGCTGCCACGATGCATGCACTCACGCTGATTGCGCGGTTGCTATTTCAATGGGGAACTTAAGCAACGACGACAGCAACGGCAATGAGAACGTCATCTCAAAATATAAATTCGCGCCATTGTAATCACTTTGTAAACATGTCAACTCTTCTTATATGACAAGGGTGTGGTAGTTCCTCAAAAATGACATTGGTCGGAATGGCGCTTAATTTAGGGGAGAAAATGAAACTTTAGCGTCAAGTGCTGACGTTCTCCGTAAAACCTAAAATTTGACTATTTCACGTTGTTGTTTTGCTGACGACGGCAAAGAAATGGACAAAAGTGAAAAACGCACGTGCAGGGCGTGCAAAGCTATTGTTTTTGTCTACTAAATATGCACATTTGTGACGTTCTCGTTGCCGTCGCCGTTGTCGTTGCTTAAGTTCCCTAATATGGCGATGGGCTCGGACTGCGCGGTTACTATTCCAACATGGCCTCGGGTTTGGGTAGTCTCGTTCGGGCTGGCTAATTACGAACAGTGTCTACACCTGAGTGAGTGAGTGACACATTTGCATATCGGAGTCCCCGCAAGAAACCCGTTTCTACGCTTCGCGTATCCACAAGTTTAAAAACAGTGTGCATTCGTGATATCTTCCACGAGGAAGGTATCCTTGACTGTTCAAGGCTAAATTTAAATAATGGTAGGAGACCTTTGATAACGGATGATTCTCCACATAATTTGAGGTCTCCAGGAGAGACTCAGTTGGGAACTGTTGCCTTTCTTGGGTT
>NC_090877.1:40278556-40281056 GCF_036669935.1 Montipora foliosa | reverse complement strand
GTCTATTAATCACATATTGCCCCTTCCTTCGCTGTGGACCGGAATCCTTCCAAAAAGATTGATAATTTAAATAAGTAAGCTCTATTTGTATTTTCTTTCTATCCCTCCGCCATTTTGTTCGGATCATTCTCCCGCGGGTTTGTGAACTCGCCCCAGGCTTCTCGATCTCTCAGTCCTGAACAAAATGGCGGAAGAACTTAGTTTCGAAGCACTCCGGTCAACAGCGAAGGAAAAGGCAACACCTGAGCCTTAGTCTGATTTGCGGAGCGTAACGGCTGAGATTTTGCCGGCAAGAGTAGTCTATCCAGACAACCGGTATAAACTAATTTTCAGTTGTTACTTATTTTTATTGAAACGGCGGCAAGCTCGAGTTTCCTGAAAATCTTGTCTGCTTAACTTGAAATCTAGAAACTTTGGATAAATGTGGAATAGTCTGCATTTCTGTAGGAAAGTAATGCCGTTTTCAGCGTGTCATGGCCATACCGCTCATGGATGGTCTCATAAAAATTCTTTGACTTGGGCCATTTTAGTTTCAATAGGAATAGTGTTGTTTTAGGGTGGTCCGTATTGGGGGTCCATAAGAGTAGTCCGTGGACCGGTCCGTGAGGCAGTCCGTGGACCCAGTCCGTAGAGGGGTCCATGGACCGGGGGTCAGTGTTATCGGGTCACCCCTACATCTGTAGTGCACCAATATGGCGGCCGGAAAATAGTGTCAACATCTGTTACTTACTTTGGCTATTTAGGCGAGTGATCATCTGTACTGAACAAACAACTATTTACCTAAGCACTTTTCCTAAGGCTTTAAATACTAAAAAGGCTCAAAACCATGAGATAAATATATATTTCTCAATAAACTCGATCGTCGCCTCGTGTCACGCACCGCTATAACTCAGAAATTCAAAATGCTCTGGTTTCCAAACGAAGCACGCTATTGAGCTTTAAAATTGCAAATGGATACAAATTTACCGCCTCTTATGCCTGATGAGGATAAAAACTTTCGTGGCTCTTTAGTTTTGGATTTTAGAAAAAGATAACGTCACGTGAAAACGATCTATAAACCTGCAGAATGAGGCAACATACGCAAGGTCAAACAAAGACTTATACAGTATGAAAATTATGTACCTTGAAGCAATTTCCTTGTACAAATAATTGAAATAAATGTTAAACCACGAGTAAATTCTGTAAATTTGAACTACAATAGTCGGTACGATGGATTTCCTAAAGTCAAGTTTTCCATAATTATGTCAAACAGCATTTTCAGTGACTGAAGGAAGGAATAGAGGCCGGTTTCTCAATTTAATTTGCCAGACCCATATTTCTGAATAGCCTAGTGCTTACCTGCTACTTTTTCCTATTTCTTCCCCCGTCTCCGTTAGCTTCCGTTTCAGTTTCTGTCGCAGTTTCTGTCCTCATACTCTGTCTGACCACAGGCGCCCCAAGCTCACAACGCGATTTTGCAATGCATAACTATTATGTACCAAGAGAGTATAATGGTAAGAAGAGTTAAAAATTAAGTTAAGTTCAAAAACTGAACGTCTTTCTCTCGCAATAAACTTTCCCTACCTCAAACATGTTGTCCACTTTTGTTTTGCGTCAATTCATTAGCCATTGCTGATATAGTGAAATCAGAACTCGTTTATACACTCTCAAGCCAAGCTTGAGAGTGTATAGACTTGACTTAATTTTTAACTCTTTTCACCATTAAACTCTCTTACCACATAATAGTTATGCATTGCAAAATCGCGTTGTGAGCTTGGGCGCCTGTGGTCTGATTGTCACCTTCACCTTCTGTATCTTCATCTCCATCCAACTCGGTATATTCTTAATCACTGTGTGGCACCTCTTAATCCGCAGTCTCAGTGGCTTCTTCGTCAGCCATTCGCTTCTCAAAGACTTTTGCTGGTTGAAACAAAAGTATGGTCATTATTATTTCAAATTAGTTCTTATCGTTTCCAGTTAATAAAGCGGACGTGTAAATTTCACCTAAATACCCACCTTGGCTTCGAGTCTTTCTCAGATCCTTTCTTCTCTCCCTCAATCTGCTTTGCAATGATTTCACCTGATTTCTTAGCTTTCTGTTTTCCCATTTGAAGGCACTACAGCTTGTACAGCTGGAACCATTGTTATCATCTGGAGTCTCAGTCCGTTCATCGCTAGCCTGCGTAGCGAGTGTTCCTGTTGGAAAGAAGACCTCTCAACGATTTTACGCAAACTGGCCGTGTGAAAGTTGGGGCAAGAGAATGAGGGAACGCTTGCAAGAAGACCCCTTAATTTTGAAAAACGCCCACCTTATCTTGACACCAGCTGATTGACGTCTTATTAACAAATTAGCCAATAGCAGATAACCTTGTTGACACATGTTGACTTCCGTCAAAACAAACCGAGGCACCGAGAATTCGTTGAAACCATCGAAAACAACAGCCAATTTTCAGAACATGAACGCAATCCGTGCGCTCGTATGAACATGACTCGTAAAGACATAGGCAGCCCAAGCTCGCGT
>NC_090877.1:40266056-40273556 GCF_036669935.1 Montipora foliosa | reverse complement strand
GTCACAAGGTGTCTCCTTATTAATAAGCCTTTAAAAAAATCATATTTTACTTTTGGTTTGAGTTCTAGTTAAGGTCATCGTTGGAGGGTCACTTTGTGACGCCTACAACAATTCACGTGAATGTGTTGGACAGCCCTCGATATCTGGACCCAGTTGTTCGAAAGGTGGATGACGTTATCCACTGGATCAATCAGTATCCAATGGATAGCGCAATCGGTTTCGCTATGACTTACTGCACTGGACAGTGGTTTATCCCGTGGATAGCGCAATCCATCGTTTGAACAACTGGGGCCTGGGGCCCATTTCTTGAAAGCCCCGAAGCGTTTGGGGCCTTTTTCGGCTGTCATAATTCCTTTTGTCAACAAACTTCAGTAGCATTTTGCTTTTTGTTATGTTGAAAACATGTTCCAAGATCATCTCATGAACAAAACCGAAGGCAGTTTCATAAATGGCTTTTCAGGTTCGTAAAGTTATCGGGACTTTTTCGAAACGGGCCCCTGGAGCTTAAAGGCAAGAAATAAATCAAAACACAGAAAAGCGTTACCCTTCATAGCTTCGTCAGAGTGACGAATCCTTTAGGGTTAGGGTTAGAGATCTTTCACACTTAAGCCGCCCGTCCTGACTTAATGACAAGCTTCAGGTTTCCCGCAAACGTGACGTTTTATCTATCTTTTACACTGGTCTCTTTTCCGTGATACTAGCGAAAGCTCTTGCACTGCCGAGGGGACAACCTGTCTTTACTCTGTTTGTTGAGATGGAGGACAAGGACAACGACAACGGCTGCGAGAACGTTGTCTAAAAATAATATTCCATTATTGTAATAATTTTGTCATTACCCCAAGTCGCCCGGCATGGAAACAGTGTGTCAACATTCCAAGGGTAAAATTCTTGAGAAAGGTTTCGACATTTCAGAACTGAAAATTTATCGTCAGGTGCGCGCGTACTCCACATAACTTCAAATTTGGTAATTCCACTTCGTTGTCAGGGAGATAACGGCATAGAAATGTATACAATTGTTAAAAAAAAAAAGACGCACGTGCAGGGCATGCAATGCTTTTGTTTTTGCTCGTCAGACCTATAGAGCGTTTTCACATGACGTCACGGCTGAGATGTTGGTGTTCCAAAACAAAGAATGGCGGCCATGATGGTGTACCAAACTAATCCTCTGGGAATTGATCTCTATTTTTATGAAAATACCTTCTTTTGTTTCAGTAACCCACTATGGCTGCTGGTCACGTGAGTGAAAACGCTCCATTGTTTTGTGGGATTCTGGTGGCGGTCGTCGTCATCCTTTGCTTAGGGAGCTTTAAACACGCGATGTTTTTGAGGCGCGGACGACAACCGAAAGAGAACACTTTGCTCGCCAGGACAGTATTGTCTCCCAGATTTCCAAACAAATCATTTCTAACTGAGAAAAGATATTTAGCAATGTAAATGTGGTTGTGTGAAGACAAGTTAAAAGGGAAAACAGCTCACTTCCGGTTGCCGTCAAAAAAACGCGCGTGCTTAAACTCCCTAATTGGTGCTATGATAAAAAAATCGCTTTCTTTTTCTTCTTCAGTTTTTGAAAGTGTCTTTGCTTAACACCTTCCTGGCAAAAGTTTGGGCTTTGATTATTATCCAAAGGATGTTTACTTTGAGTGTAAGTTTTGGATTTCACGGTTCGCCAGTAATCACGTTCAAAAATGACCGATTGGACCTCAGAGGGTTGGATCTAGGGAAAAGTGACGTCATTCAATCAATAGCTTAAAGTGCCCCCGTGACCAAAATCTCAATTCTTACTTTTCTTTGGATTTCAAAGATATGTTAACTAAACACTAAGCGACCAAAGTTTTAAGCCTTGATTTTAAAGAGACACCTGTTTATTTTAAGTGGGATTTTACTATTTAATGGTCCGCCATTACTTACTTTAAGATCTTGAGAGAGCTGGATCGAGGAGAAAATGACGTCAAAGGCTCACTAGTTTAAGAATGCGATGCGTGTGTACGCCACAGAATTAATATGCAGCACGGGAGTTTTGAGCTTTCAGACTTTTAAAGTCGCATTTTTGCATATAAAATAAGCTGCATTCACACGCTGAAATTTTAAGTTAGTGAGCCTTTGACGTCATCCACCCCTCTGAGTCTGAGGTCCAATCGGTCAGTTTTGAACGTGAGTAAAACACTCAAAGTAAACGGCCTTTGAACAAAAATCAAAGCTCAAAATTTTGCCCAGCAGGGGTTATGCAAACGCACTTTCAAAATCTGAAGGAAAAAAGGAAGTAATTTTTTGATCACAGGGGCACTTTAAAATTTTAGAGTGTAATTAAGGCTTAAAGCTTGGGTCACTTAGTGTTTTGAAATCCAAAGGAAAAAATTTGATAAGAACCAACAAAAGGGAAATTAAGCAGATAACGGTTTATTTCTCAAAATTTCATTACTGTCGGAAAAATTCAGTCGGAAAATGGGTAAAATTTCTTTGTCGGTAAAAGTCTTGCCTGTCACTCCCCTGCTAAGTGGTATCTTTTGCATAGAGTCTTCTGTGCGTATTTTGTTAGGTTTCAGGGGCTGAGGTAATGCGTAGATATCTCTGATGTACACAGGAGAACATTTAATTAACCTCCAATGACGTCGAAAGTCCTTGTAACGCGAATGGCGTTTTAGTGCATCTTTAAACAAAATATACCCTTATGGAGCTCAAGAATGGAACGTCGATTGGATAAACAAGACAGGCGATGAAAAATAAATATCTGGAATCTTAAAAGCGACGAGTAATAGACTTTGACAACAATCTTTTGCCCGTCGAGCCGAAATCAAAGTGAGCTGTGTTTCTAATATTTTACCAAATGTGCTGTTATGTACAACACTGAAACCAAATGGAAAATTTTCTGGTAACTTATGGGTTCAACAAAGACAGAGAAGGAATCGAACACCTTACGTGGATACTACTGAATTCACGTTGCCACTGTCAATGTTATAAGCCCAGTAGTGAGTGGCCTCTAAAAGAGCTGTAACCGTTGAGTGAAGGCTTCGAAAACCGGACTGGCTACTTGTTAACAAATTATTATCCACTAGGAACGCATAAACCTGATTATATATTATTCTCTCAAAAACTTTAGCAACAACCGGGATGATTGAAATTGGACGGTAGTTGTTCAGGTCCCTGCGTTCTCCTTTTTTAAAGAGTGGTATGACTTTCGAACATTTCCAGTCGGTAGGAAAGATGCCTGTATTTATAGATCTATTGGAAATAGCGCACAATGATTCTGCTATCAAGTCAGGACAAACACCAAGCAGTTAGGCAGATATCCTGTCTAAGCCAGTAGCCATAGATTTACATAGCTTAGACAAAAGGGAAAACACTGCGGATGTATTGGTCTCTTGAAATTGAAAACTGTGCTCGTGATTTTGAATTGTCAGATAATCAAGATGCGAGTGATTAGTCACATTGGCAGGTATTTCCTCTGCCAGCTTGGGCCCTATACTTGCAAAGTGTTCATTGAAGATTTCACATATTTGATTCGGATCAGTGAAAGTCTTATCATTACATTTCACTTCCTTTACTAATGACCCCCCACTTGAAAAAATTAATTGGAACGCTACAGTTCAATACCACCACCCAATTCAGTGCCTTCTGTTTTTGTGTAACACGTACCACAGGCAACCCAGTGTACGCTTCATGGAGCGTCTAGTTAATAATGATTTGATTTATGTACGGGGTCTCCAGTTAGTGTGCCATCGCTAAATACAGTTGACAATTAAATATTATCTATAAAAAGCTAAAATATCACGGCTGATATAACGGTGAAGGAATATATTGAAAAAAGCCAACATTTCGAAAGTTCATCAGGGTTTTACGAGCAATGACTACGGTTAACAAAGACGTTACAATTTGAACAGTGATTGTGCTTTGATACAGCCCTAAAGATACGGATTTTAACGGACTTAATGGATACGGTACAATAATAATAATAATAAATGATAATAGAAATTGTATAGCGGTAAATAAATTTAAAGGAAAAGGTGGATTAAATTTCATCTTTCTTATTAAGACCTAAAGGCTTAAGAGTGTTCGCTATGTTTACGAAATATGCTTCTCTTGCTTTGCGTACACTGTCACGATTGGAATGAATGAGCTCGAGTGGAATAAGTGAAATGTCGTTGGTGGTGTGATTATTAGTGAGGAAGTGTTCTGAAACTGTGGTAGGCTTGGAGACGTTTGTTGGTTTGTCGACTGGTCTGCGGTGCTCGTCTGTGCCATGTAGAAGACACCTTTTGAATTGCAGTTGATGTTATGCGTTATGTGTCTTGTTTCGCCCGTGGCATGGAATGTGTAACTAGATTGTCCATCAGTAATATAGGTGCATGTAGAACAGTTATTGCCACATCGTTAAGAAGCCCGAAGTTGATCTTTTTGCGCGGTGGGATCGTGTAGTTTGGCACGAACAAGGTAGTTTTGGAGGTTGCTACTACGACGGAAAGCTGAAATAGGAATAGTTTTGAATTCAAGTTGCACCTTAAATATACCGTTTGGTAAATCAAACCCAACTCGCCCTTCGCTTAGAAATTCCGATTAGCAACTCCGGACTGAAACGTTTACACTGTTCATAAACTTCTGTCTGGCACGTAATTGTAAAATACGAAACTATTACAAATACTAGTCAACAACACAAATTGATCAATATGAAATACTTTATAGATGATCCAGAATGTGGCACTCCTACTATTTTGAAATTACATATACTTTATAAAGAAAGCCACAATTTAATTTAATTTAAATTTAAATTTAATTTAAATTTTACATAGGCTTAAAATAAGAGCTTTTTAAATACTTGTTTTTACTTACTTTCAATCCAGAGAGGACCATAACAAGAACAATCCAAAAACACAGCTGACAATATTGAGAATCGTTGTGCTTGTATTTTCCATTCATGGCATTATTCATGGATATCACGATACCTTTCAGTATTGGATTACACCATAGTTAATAGTGTACTATGATTACACAAAAGAAACGATGGAATGATCTCCGCACAGGTCCCTACTTTATTATGCACGCGAAAGAAATTAATTATGCATTCGCGTTATTGTTTTGTAGAACAATACGTATACCAAGGGAATCGAATATATATACACGGCTAATTTGTACTTCGGGACTTTGCGTCGGCAAAGCGAGATTTGAATATCTGGAAATTGTCTTTGCATCAGTATAGCTGATCCCAAGCGGTGCATAAAGTTATGCAAAGAACACAATTTACTTTCGTCGTCCGTGAAATGTTCAAAACCTGTGTGGAAATATGGTTAGTTGGCAAAGTGCATCGGGCGATGGATTTTTTTCACGATGCTCAAGAAAAAAATGCGATGTATAACCTTCAATCTGCCAGAACTCATGATTTCCTGGCAGTAAGCTTTCGTTGAAAAAATATTAGCCCTAATGACCTGTGGCCGGAAAGCTTACGATTGCCTTCAAGACGAGGGCTAACACTATCTCATAGTTAACCATCGCCTAAACTTGGTCGCCCCAGACAAACCAGCCCAAAGCAGGGCATTGAAAAGACATGGCGGGGAATGAAACGACGTATGCCTCGCACCGGAACATCCATGGATCTCCACCAAAGTTATACACTTGTAAGCATCATTGAGCATATGGCACCGATCTCTACAAAGAGCGATAAAATGCAAAAGGCCACGAAATGCACCGTTCGTGATCCTGAAATGGCCGTGCCTTATACAGGAAAGAAGAAAACATACACCCTGCAGCGCTCTGACGAATTCGCAAACAGAAAGAGAAAACAATCTCACGAAAAATAGAGCAGGTAGTCATTAAATTTTTGATAACGGTAGTTTTATTTGGTCTGTTTGTTATGTTTGAGAATCTGAACCCTATTAAAACGATTACTTGAAACTCCACTTCTTTCCCAGGAAAAGTGCCAAAATTGCAGGAAAAAATGTTCTATTTTCCGTATTTCAGTCAGACGTTCGACCGGTTTTTTTAAAGTGCATATAGAATTAAGAAGAAAGAACAAAGCGCCACAGTCCCAAAGGACGTCTATTGTTGTGGCTATTGTTTCCTTGAAACAAAGGAGCGTGCGCATAATGAAGTAGGGACGTGTTCGGAAATCTTACCGAAACGATTAACCAACACCTCGTATCATCGCTAACGACAAGGAATATGGTATCCAAACTACGGAACGGGGATATCTTCTTCAAAGCCTGTAACGTTTATATTCTCTAGGCAAATAATGCGAGAAAGTACTGAAAACTGTTGCCACTGCAGCCACGCCTTCTCGTTCATCAAGCTCTTTCCAAAGAGCATTTCTCGCTGCCTGCAGTTTTACGCTAGCGCTACTTGAAAAAAAAAGCTCTCTAAGAGCCTGTACAAATCGGATGAATGTGTCACGCTACTACCTTGTTGAAAATATTCAACCTCAAATTCTCTTAAATTACAAAACTTTACTTGTCGCTTTCTCAACTTAACTTCTCCATCGCTACAAAACTGGACCTACAATAGGACGTTTTCAACCACCAATAACAATAGAGAAATGTACGACTTCTGGTGGACGAACAAAAGAAGCTGAGACCTTTTTGCAGATACGGACGCCATTTTGATTTTTATTGTTTCGAAAGACATTATGGGATACTCGGTGGGCAAAGTAATATGTATTTGCCCCCTAGGCATCCCATAATAGCTATTTGAAACAATAGAATCAAAATGGCCGCCGTATCTGCAAAAAGGTCTATGAGAGATCAGGAGCCCACCTGGAGCGTGCAACTTCCATACAGCGTCTGCCCTTCCCGCGAATTAGGTCAAAAAACAAAGGCAGTTCCGGTTCGGTGACCCTATGACGTCAGCTTCATTTTTTGTAATTGGTCATCGGGCTCCTGTGGGAGTCTCATTCGCGGGAAATTCAATCTAAAAATAAATCGGGCTGTGAAAACGCCGTTACACGAACACAGTAGAGTTGTAGGCTCCGGGTCATGGGTTCCTGGAGAGATCTTTTGCTTTCGTCCACCAGTATGGAGGCGATGACGTCACATGAAAACCTCCTATTGATGACATCTTGTCTAATTATACTCTACTTTTATCGGCAACGCAGAAAGCAATCTGTTAGCTTGTGTTTCTACTTCTGAGATTATCCATAGAAATTTCCATCTGCTTCTGTAAATCCTGTCATGCAAAAGTTGTTCCTTTAAAACGCATCGCTGCTCAATCTTGATCATTCTATCTAAATTTCAATTTTTTTTTGCCGCGTAGTTACCAAGTCCTCATGCCAGTTTTTTGGGCTTGAAGTTAGCGCAGTCGTCGGTGGGATATAAATACCAGTGCAATACTGCAAAGTGGATGAATCGGTATTCCGCCTACCATAGGGAAAAAAAAGGTGAAATGAAGAATCAGGAAGACCCTTAAGGGTTCTAGTGAATGTAGAATGGTCACTGGCCCATTACCACTGGTTAAAGATATTTTAACAAATAGTGCTATTTTACAACAATAAGTGGTTTTCAATCACCTGATAAGACGGTC
>NC_090877.1:40251056-40261056 GCF_036669935.1 Montipora foliosa | reverse complement strand
GAAAATACCCCTGGGAACATCACGTGGTCTGAAATAGGAAAACAAAGCCACAAGCTAAAGTGGTCTATGAAGCGTACTGACCAACACAAAAAAGAAACACGCCATGTGTTAACCAGTAGTTAAGAATTACCTTGCGAAGTCGAAAGAAAGAAAGGGGAAAAACAAAGAAACAAAGAGAGAAACAGTCACGCATAACCCAGTAGTTAAGTAAATTGCCTCATGAAGTAACTCACCCTCAGATCAGTTGCTCTAAACATCTTCTCAGCGATCTGTGCCTGATCGTAATTTGCCTTAAGGTTGTCCACGCCACTGCTACTTGCAGATAACCGGTGAACTGTAATCATGTCGTCATAAGTTGACTCATTCTCTGGCCAAAACAGAGGGAAATCCTGAAGAACATTAAGAGCCCAATTACGATCTAAACTGACACACACCAGAAAAGACAAAAACAAAAAAAAGATCTCAAATGATACAGCCCCGTCTCATTTTCATGCCTCGGTTTACTTTCTTTGGTATTCCATTCAAGAGATTGTTTGGAGTTGAGTGTGCTTTGTTCCGCTGGTGACACTTTCAACCTTATAAGATGCAAGCACAGGACACTTTTACACTGCTACACCACTGACATACAAAATGCCTTACCCCGTCCTCTTCACTACAATCAAACAACACAACA
This sequence comes from Montipora foliosa, assembly GCF_036669935.1. Classification (NCBI taxonomy): domain Eukaryota; kingdom Metazoa; phylum Cnidaria; class Anthozoa; order Scleractinia; family Acroporidae; genus Montipora; species Montipora foliosa. Next base: position 40,260,383 of record NC_090877.1, on the reverse strand, counting down.
CAAGAACACTCCTGTTCACAGAGCATGCGCCAGAAGTCCGTGACAGTTGGTGTAAGAGGATAATGTGTCACAATGAACGCATGCTGCTGTTTGTAGCCCTAGGGGAAGAAAGGAAAATTCATGTTGTGTGTGACCACTGTTTTAGTTCATCGTCCTACTACTTCATACCGTGATAACACCGCCTTCGCGGGGCTACGCTGTTAAATGTGATTGGTCAAAAATCGCTAAACTAGAAGTCATTATGGCCTGGCCGGGGACATTGTGCTGTATTCTTGGGCAAGACACTTTACTCCCACGGTGCCTCTCTCCACCCAGGTGTATAAATGGGTACTGGCGAAATGCTGGGGGTAACCCTGCGATACACTGGCATCCCATCCAGGGGAGGGGGGGGGGGGTAGAAATACTCCTAGTCGCTTCATGCCATGGAAACCGGGATAAGCTCCGGCTTGATGGGCCACTTGGCCCGTATGCAGACTTTACCTACCTTACCTATTAAACATTTGATGGCAATTTGCTTTTTTTCCAATATTTAGCTACCATTGTTATTGCTCAAAGTAAAGATGTTTTTACTTAGCTGCCTTAAGACCAGAAATTGATTACTTTAGTCAGTCAAAACAGACGCAGACAGTGAAATTACGCAATCATTACGCCAAGCAAATTCATGAGGAGAGTGAAAAGCGCTGCAAGATATTTAAAGCAAATCTCTAGCGTAGTAAAACAATGAAATTAGTTAAAAGGTAGACTTGAGTATTCTAGTAAATCGTCACTAAAACCACGACTCGATGCCGCACACCAAGTCAACTATATATCGAGGCAAAGCAGTCGTAAAACACGTCTTTTGGTAAGCTCTCTAACTTATAGTGCCAAAGAAACAACTGCACGCATTAATTCTGTGGGGAGGTGCTAATGCAAGTTCTTTCTTTCCCATTTCTAATTAATTTGTGAGCCGGAGTTTGGTATTACGTCGACTTTGGACTGGGTAGGTAGGCCTCGTATGGGATGCATGCGCCATACCAACTGTTTTGACAAATTGGATCATTAATAAATGAGCCATAGCTACTCACAGGTATATTCACAGCATTTATGTAGGAAGTGGGTTCATTGTCATCAATCGCAGTCAACACAACACGAGAAAAATCAGCTACAAAAACAAGGGGGGAATTTCTTTCACCAAAACAAAAGAAAATGTTTGGGTCAGAATAGTGTTTAAAATGAATAGACGAAAACAAAGCTCTAGTTTAGGCATATGTTTAGCACACAGCAAGAATGTTCTTACAAGCCATATTTTGGTCAGTCAGTATTCAAACCCAAACATAACGTGCTCTAACAAAAAAATTTAACCTTTCAGAACTTGCATAAAATTATACAATCAAGAAAATCAAATCAATAATCAACTTCAACTCAACCTCGATCGTCATCCTCCAATTCTTCCCCGATCTTTGCTTGGAATTTTGAATCTGTGAGCTACTTACGGGCTAAAATATCCTGGCTCCTGTTTTTCTCCTTGTTCTCTGGATCAGAAGCGACGAGATAACATTCTTTTTTCAGCACAGGACTGACTTTGTTCAGTGTCTAATAAAGGACGCAATAAACCCTTAACTACATTTTGAAAATTTCGATTCAAGATTTGTAAATACACTACCGAATATGCAGCAATATCCCTCTTGGAATGATGAATATACTTGTAAAGTGTACATGCATACTGGAAAAATCTAGCTTCTCGTAACAAGATCAAGCGCTTTTTTGTGTATCTTGTGTTAAATAAGAAACAAACAGTCCTGCACGGACCTCTTACGTCTTTTTTTCTATGCATCTTTGAACTGAATTAACGCGTAAATGGTAAAAGGCTACGCCAACTATGTTGCCGGGTGTAGATTATGGACCAGGGACCGGTTCCTGAAAGGTGTAATAACTCTATTCCAGGGATAGATGTACCTTATTCCAGGAATATCTTTATTCCCGGAATAAATTCTGTTCTGTCAGAATAGCAGATTTATCCCTGGAATAACTGTTATACTTGGTATAATTTATTCCTTCTTCCAGGAACCGGCCCCTGCAGGGCGCAAGGGATTCTATCAATGGATAACCGTTGCCCGTGTTTTCTCGACAGCCGTTGTCTCCCTTAACATTCCTGAAAGTGATTTGTTTGCACATTTCATTAAGCGACTTTAAAATGATACGTGTTTTCACAGGTGAGATTAAATGAGGAGAGAGCACGTCAGTGGCAATACATAAAAATAGCACGCCTGTTGTATTTCCCATTTGAAAAACCGCAAGCGACTCCTCATTGGCCGGACGTATTGGCCAACTCGCTTAATTAATTAAGCTACCTGGTTTGGTGGCTTAAATTTAATGAGAATTCTATTGAAATTTGCCGACTCGCTTAACTTTAAGCGAGTTGGGAAAGGAACTGTTTTCAAGGACTTTTCAGTTGTCACTCGCGAAGCGACCTGAAAAACCGCTCGTGAGAACACGGCCGCTGTGTAGTAAGCTATTTGAAACTCTTGGGGTTGTTTCAGAATATATGGTCCCTTGCACCCATACCTACACTGAATTTCTATCTATTGAACCATCAACAAAGAACCAAAACTTACGATTGCTATACTACTAACTAAAGGAAACTCAAGAGAGCTCGGTCGTAAATGTTGGAAATTGTGACGATGGTTCAACATTTTCCCATTTCGAGGAGTTGATGTTGTCAATACACAATTCACCCACAAATGACTGAATTGCATACAATACAATAACAAAATACATACGTAATTTACCGCTCCCCATCAGGGCTTTTCAGGGCCAATGAAACACAACGAAACGACAGAACACAACAACAACTGTTAAGAATCCCAACTGACCGGAGGCAAACCAGTTGGCTATTTACAAGTGCAGCTGGGAAGTTGAACCAGGGACTACCAGGAACTATCAAGAACAAATTCAAAGATTGGACAGAGCGGGTCTTGAACCCGGGATCTCCGGATCTCAAGGATCTCAAGGCAAGCGCTCTAACCACTGGGCCACACTGCCTCCTTCAGAGCTAACCTTAAATTCGGTCTCGAAGCGTGACACTTTATTTTCTTGGCTGACGACATCCATGCGATCCAGCGTGACTCTTAAACTATGAGCGTAAATCTGAGTGTTACCACATTGCACAGCTTCCAAAACAGCATCGTGGCAAAAGGCGTATTGGCCCTAGAATCGACCACAAAGAAATAAAACGAAATGCAAATTCATTTAAATTATCGAGATACAGATGTGTAATGGAATAATGAAGTTGATGACGAAGTTGTCTTGTTAAAGATCTAGGGACTTTAAAATCTACGACGCGGTCGTCAACAAGTACGCCACAAAAACAACAATATCATTGGTTTAAGGAGGAAAAGTAATCGTGGTGCACGATATTTTTGCGGTTCTCTGCACAAGAACGACGTGAAATCACCAAATTTGAGGTTTCGATGACAGCACAGGCGTACAAATGTGAATCTTTCATTGTCTATTTTACTCTGAAACTGCTCGTACCGTTTATTTTTAGGATACTTCGCCCACGTTGTACGACATGAACGAGATGGAATGTTGGCCAAAGACTTATGATATTAGTTATATTTTGAGGTGACGTTTTCGTTGACGTCGTAGTTTTTAAATTAAGTGCCCCTGTGACCAAAAAAATCAATTCTTATTTTTGTTTGGATTTCAAAACTACGTTAACTAAACACTAAGGAACCAAAGTTTTAAGCCTTGATCTCAGAAAGACACCTGTTTATTTTAACTGGAATTTTCCTATTGAATGGTCCGCCATTACTAACTTTAAGTTCTTAAGAGAGTTGGTTCGAAGAGAAAATGACGTCAAAGGCTCACTAGTTTAAGAATTCAATGCGTGTGTACTCCGCAGAATTAATATGCAGTACTCCATGCCAGTTTTGGGCTTTCAGACTTTTAAACTCGCGTTTTGCTTTTATATATAATACACGCTGATATTTAAAGCTAGTGAGCCTTTTAGGTCACTTTTCCTTGGATCCAACCCTGTGAGGTCCAATCGGTCAGTTTTGAACGTGAGTAATGGCGGACCGTGAAATCCAAAACTTACACTCAAAGCAAACGGTCTTTGGATAAAAATCAAAGCTTAAAATTTTGCCAGTCAGGTGTTAAGCAAACACACTTTCAAAATCTGAATGAAGAAAAGGAAGTGACTTTTTTTATCGCAGGGGCACTTTAAACGCGATACTGGCCTTCACAGCATGTTAATGAAGGAAGTGAAATTTGTGGCGGATAAATCCAACTATAGAACGAAAAATATTATCTAGACTCGGGCCTTACAAAGAAAATCCAAGTAATAAAGTACATACTTCGGTTTGGACCATTTCTGCGCGCCGTGTCCTCAAATAAGACACATAGTTGAAGATGTCAATGGTTTTCTCGACTTTGATTCGATCCAATGTGCTGTCAATTGCCATAAACGTGCCTGTTCTACCAACACCGGCACTGTAAGCAGAAAAGAAGACACAGACGAGAAAAAAGGTTAGCTCATATACTGATTCCTCATTTCAATTCAAGTTATAGCATTGCAGGAACGTTGCCGTCCCGTGAGAGTGCAATTGGCCTCCTTGAACGAAACGATCGTCAACTGAAGTCCACGATTATTGGGTCTCCTAAAGAGGCACATTTTTGCGCCTTAACTGCACAATTTCATCATCGGGGGGATTCGACTAGGTTCTTATGGAAATAGAGTACCAACGCAACCAGGTTTTAATTGGTTCAAAGCAAGTAACAAGTTTCCGGCAGCAAGACAAACAAAACAACGGCAAGGAGTGCAAGTTTTCGACGAATTGCATAGATTACCAGCTGTATATTTTACTCATTTTACTAAATGTTTTCGTACAAGCTTTATAACGTACAGATCTACCGAAACTGTAAATGAATACAATTACTTTGAAATAAACGTAATTACTTGATGGATTAAAGAAAACCGCCACTCCAACAAAAATATACCTTAAACCGAGAAAAATTATGTCCAAGATCCAGCTTGTTTCGAAAATTTGCAAAGCAAGGCTTTATATCACTATACATCTTGAATAACAAGTTATTATACAAAAGCGGTAGTGCTTTCAAATAACAGGACAGAAAAGTGTAATTTCCTCCGGTCTAACGTTATCTCTTTGTACGGTGAGAGGGGAGGTTCCCTTTTGGAGTGATAGTAGATACCTGTATTTGGCATAAATTGACTACTTTTCTTAAAAAAATCACCATAAAAACGATTGAAGAAGGAAAGGAAGAAGGGAAAAAGAGAGTTTTAAAGACCCTAAGAAAATTGTTGTTCCTGTCCTTGAAGTTACACATACAAACAAAATCTGACCCCGAACACTATGGAGAATAGTGCTCTATGGACTGCCACGGTGACAAACGCAAGGATTAAGAATTTCCAAGAATATTGTTTACAGGCAATACTTTTGCTCGTTTTGGAAAAGAGAGCTCAAAGAGGTGCACACTGTTTTTCCCCCACCTGCAGTGTACAATCATTGGACCAGCATCCGCAGAGTGGTATGCTCTCACTCGCCTCCTGAAAGCCAACAAGCCAGTGGGGTATTCTGGGACACCATGACCAGGCCAAGAAGTGAAATGAAACTGTTTGACTTCTCGCTCTACGTTTTCACTCTCCTATAAAGTAAAATATTAATTATCACCATCATTATCATCATTTCCTTTATTCATACACGACAAGGTTAAAAGTAAGATGCTTGTGGGGTCGTGTAAATGGGCCATTTCCGAAATGCCTCTTGTCTCGGTTTCCAAGTGAGTCTTGGTGCTCAACTATTGTAAGGGAAATGAGTTTGATTTGCATACGAATACGCAATTCATTTCTATTTGAATGGTTGTGCACCAGGACTCGCTTTGAAACTGAGTCATGCAGCAACTCGGAAATGGGCTATTACAGGATAATAGTAGAAGTAGAAGACAGAACAAGTCTTAAGAATAATATTAAATAAGAAATTAAAACCGGATAATGTCATGCATTATTTCGAATAAAACTATGCACGTGTATCTAAACTAGTAATTACCATGAGTAAGTGGCCGCCGAGAGGTGGCAAAACGAACCACATGCCGTGCGCAACGACGAATACTGTAGGCATAACGCAGATATATCATCTAAAAATCCGCGCATCTCAAATGAACGGGATTAGAATGGTTGCCTCGTACCCTCGGTAGCAATAAATAATATATACCGACAGCTTACAGCACTTAAATCCTGACAATTCCTAAGGAGCGATTAATTAAACGTTGTTAAAGAGTCAAACAAGACGTTGCCAGGTAAACTTACAAAAATACACGCGTTTTCCCTAAAAACAAATCTATGAGAAAGTGCTTTAAATCATTTGTCAGTCAATCCAACGTGGATGTACTGGATGCACGAGGGATACGTAAGGAACACATGTTTGACAGACGAAAAAACTATCAGTTGTAGGAAGCATTGGATAAAATAATTAATAAGACACATAGAGATGGCCGACTGACCCTTTTGACATTAAAGGTCCGTATTATGTAATCTGAGTAATGCTCAGACTTGACAAGCATCACTGATATGTCCCCATAGTCCTGTGCCTCATCAGGCCAATACTTGTCGCATTTCAACTGAAAACGGGAAATATAACAAAAATTAATTGAAAGAAAGTCTATGTACGAAAGAATAGAGACCTTTTGGTGGGAATAGGAAAGTGCGCAGTTGAACTAAAGAAATACGTAACGAGGCCGAAGTTTGACTGAGAACATGTGCCCTTGTCACATAAACACACAACCACAATTGTGCTGAACTTATAGTGGTTGTTGGGTGCAGTATGTATAAGCTGTCAAAAATAAGAACGCCACAGAACGAAAGGTTTAATAAGCTAAAAAACAATGGCTCCACACGCCCCGAACGTGCATTTTACAATTGTGTCCATTTCTGGGCCGTTGTCGTCCTGACAACGACGTGAAATGACGAAACTGGAGGCAATATGTATAGTTCATAAGCGTCAGAAAATAAATTTTTAATTTGGTATTCTAACATGCCCACTGTTCATACCAATTTTATTCCTGGAAAGGTAATGCACACTTCCCATGACGAATGACTTGGAATGCCTGTTTCTTTTCGAAAATTCATTTTATGGACAGTCAGATAAATAAAGTTCCCCCACCCACTATTTTCTGCATTGTCCTGAGTGATTTGATGGGTTTTTGATACGCTTCAATTTCCCCTTCAGATCCGACGCGCGGTAACATACAATATAGATGGACAAGGCGTGCAACTTCCAAGACCGCTCAAGGCCGAGTGCCTCCAGAATTTAGCCGCATTTCTCCCACTTCCAAAGGTCGCTTGACTCCCAGCTTTGGACGAGTCTCAACAAAAGAGGAGACGACTACACAAGAGAGAAAAGCACAGAATTCGACTTCTCCTGTCTTCAGCACGTTGTCTGGTGACCATCTACTTTTGGGGGGGATTTTGTTATTGATCTAGTCCGTGTTTTGTCAATCCGATCAGATCAATTCTTATTTCAAGGTCTTCATTTTTGACAAATAATCTCTGCCTTGACCCAATAATCATTAGTTCAGTTTTGGAAACATTTAAATTAAGCTTGTTGGCTGGCTTTCTTGTTGGCTGGCTTTCAGCCAGCAGCTAAATTTATGTTCCCACACATAACGTATCCACTAAATCTAGACGAACTCGAACTCGAAACTCGAACTCGCACTCAAACTTGTAGAATAAAATACTTGATCCAAAAATACTTGATTTTATTGATGTCCCTTTGACGCCACCGTAGTACGGACAGAGCCATTATTGGAATTTGATCAAATCAAATTAACCAATCAAAAAGCACACATTTCCCCCAAGAAAGACAAAATTATAAATGTGTGCTTTTCGATTGGTTAATTTGATTCGATCAAATTTCAATGATGGCTCAGTCCTGTCCGCATGAAGTTCATAAAGATAGCAAAAACCTGAGCGAAGCTTGAAAATCGAGCAGGATTTTAAGGTTTCAGAGTCGTGCAAATGCGATGATTTTTGGCACGATGCTAGCAAAATTATCGACTTTTTACGTGCCCAAGGCTGGGAGACGAGCGACCTTTGGAAGTGGGAGAAATTCGGCTAAATTCTGGAGGAACTCGGCCGTGAGCGGTCTTGAAAGTTGCACGCCTTGTCCATCCACATTGTATGTGACGACGCGTCGGGTCTGAAGGGGAAATCGAAGCGTTCCAAAAAACCATCTAATCACTCAGAACAATGCAGAAAATAGTGGGTGAGTGAACTTTATTTATCTGACTGTCCATAAAATGAATTTTCGAAAAGAAACATAGCGATTTGATGTCTTTATGGAACATTTTCCTCGATCAGTTGAATCGGCCGTTACAACTGTCTCAAAATAACGTGACGTGACGCGCTCTCGCATCCTCAGGGTTGTCTGCCTGTGATTTGACATTCTTGTTACTGCCTTCTTTTAAAATGACATCCTTACCTTGTTTCTCTCCCGTAAATTTGTCAGCATAACGATTGTTGACGACTGCTTCTCCCACACCATTCGCCAAAAATCATGGAAAGTTCGAGTGACTGGTCCTGTATTTAAAATTGAGTCGGAGGAATTACTTAAATTAAAAGCAGGTAATATTATTGGCATTTTGAGACAAGGATATTAAAAATAAATTTATAAAATAAAACAAATGAATAATTTAAAGTTAAATAAATGGCACCGAGGTTGAAATTGAACCCACTGCTTTTATTATGATCATAATACACTCAACAAAATCAATCGATTCTGATTGCTGCGAGAAGTTCACTTTTTTTCTAAATTTTAGTCTGTGACATCAGTATGCACGCTTACGACTCGAAACGAAAATGACGGACTGCGCTTTTGCTGTATTTTTTTTTTTTTTTAATAAAAAAAGATGAACAAAATGTAAAAGCGTAACAACTGATAGTTTAGGCAAGAGTAGTTATTCCTGGATAAAAATGTCAAGTGTATTATACACAAAAATCGTACGATCTTCGCGTGCAATTCGGATTTAATAGATACTCGTGTTGTTTAGAAAGTTCTCAAATTAAACTCGCCTGCAGGCTTCACCAATTTTGAGAACTTTCAGAGCATCACCCGCACCTATTTATTCTCAATTCGGTAAAATCGTAAAACGTCTGTTTGTGACCTTTTCTATTTGGACTGACAAGGTTTGTTATCGAAGCAACAGAATGACATGACATGCAAACTTCAGTTGGTTTCAAAGGACGAACACGTTTTCTTCAACTGATGTTTTTCCCATTTCCAATTCCAGTCCATGTTTCATTTATACTGCAGTTTTCAATCTTACATTTAC
>NC_090877.1:40238556-40246056 GCF_036669935.1 Montipora foliosa | reverse complement strand
AAACTGTAATTGCCCTGAGCGGGATACTTAACTGACTCTTTACATTAATTACCCTTGTCCGCCTGTGAATCACATGTTGATCCAACGTTATCACATAGAAAAACTGGCCCTTAGGGAGTCCCACGTAAATGCCACACATTAAGTGATCAATCAGCCGGCTAGTGATCAGGGGGACATGGGTTCAAATCCCGCTCAGGGCAATTACAGTTTTTCGCAGAAGTTGTCCAGTGTTGTGTTTCCTTTCAAGAGCCATTATAACTGTAATTAGAATTACATCTGTGATGTAATAAGTCAATAAACACACTTTGCTATGCCTGAAGAGCCGCAATAGCGGTGAAACGCGTAGCGCAAAAGCAAAGATATATATAATCAACTGCAGACAGTACTTTTTTTTTTTTTCGTAAAAGGAATTTATTCACAAATAAAAACCTATATACATCGAAGTGGCTCTTAATACACAAATCCTAAACACGCTCAGTAAACTAATTAAGATAACAAACAATTACTAATTACAATCCTAATTAACTCGGAACTCTATCTGGACGCGTTGGTTTGCGGGCGGGCGGGCCTTCAGAGTCTGAAATTCTTGCAGGGGCACGCTTAACAGGCTTCTTTACATCTTTACTGGAAAACTTGCGCTGGACACGGAGGACATAGTTAGTCATATAAGAACGATAATCCGGAGACAAACGGTGCTCGTCTATCAAACGAGAAACAAAATCAGCAACATCCTTACTGGACATTCGAGTGACAGCATCGCGGGAAAGTTCTCCTAAAGCGGAAAGAAGAACAGGATCAGTTTTATCACGAAATAACGTGGAAGCAGCAGATGAAACAGGAGCGGACGATTTAGGCAGCTTAGACGCATCAGGTACAGGAACACTGGGAACAGGAGGAACATCAGGCAAATTAGGAACAGGAGGAACATCAAGCGCAGGGATACTAGGAGCAGGAGGAACATCAGGCGCAGGAGCACTAAGAGCAGGAGGGATGTCAGGCACAGAAACACTGGGAGCAGGAGGAACATCAGACGCAGAAAACGGAGCAGGAGGAACATCCGGTACAGGAACATGAGCATCAGGAGGAGGGGAAGGAGGGGGAGCTGCCGAGGCAACGATCTCATGATCCCCAGACATCATCTCATCATCATCCTCCATAGAGGACCCAGTAGAGACATCAGAAGGAGGGACGTAATCAGCATCATCGTCATCATCAGCAAGAGGTACAGTAGAAGACAAAACTTCGGTCCTCGGGTGGATGGCACCCCAAGGCTGCCTGCATTCTCTAGCCATGTGACCGGGCCGACGACAGCGCCGGCACAGACCAGAGAGCGGGCAGGAAGGACCACGATGACCGACTTCACGACAAATCGTACAATGGACAGGTTGACCAGGATACCAAGCGCGACAACTAAAATCACCGATCGTTACGAAATAAGGGATGTCAAGATCCACGGCTAGCTCAACCACACGATTACCATTGTAGATTGCAGGGAAATTGGCAAACGTACTACGGCTGACGGACAGAACGTCTCCATAAGACTCAAAAAAGGCTTTAACGTCATCATCAGGGACCTCGAACGGTAGATCGCGAACATATACAGAACGAAACCTCAGATCTGCGCGAACAACACGGACGTGGGCATCATCGAAAACAAGACCGGACGAGATCAAATCATCACAAGAGGCCGGATCCTTGAAAGTCAGACGAACACGGCCGCCCCGCAAAAACTGCACACTTGTAACTTTTTCAGCATCTACTGCTTCCAACAGACGGGGTAACACCTCCGACGAACCACAATTGGCATGAACTGAATCTGGGAAGTGTAGCACAACACTGTTTGGACAGCGAAGGAACGACATGGCGAACACAATTTAGGGTTGGGTCCACGCCGTTCCCTCCCGGCAAGTACTTAGGACAGGACCCAAAAAATAAACAAAATAGCCAATTGATCACAATCACACAGCTGTTTCGGCCTTCTGGGCCTCATCAGTACAGTACTGATGTCTAAGGTGGAGGTTAAGCTTATAAAGCCACCCAAAATGTCCCACACATGTGGTATATCTAAGCCATGCCAGAGTGCTCAAACTAGCGAGCTAGTGAGCATCCGCAATTGCTAGCAGCAATGACTCATCCTCGTAGAGTGCTCAATTTGGACATGAAAGCAAAAGCTTTTTTTACATTTAGAGGCAAGGGAAACCAGAGAAGCTTTATAGTCAACCCAGGTCACGCGTGAACAGTATCTTGAACATGTGATCGAAGTCTTCCAATCAATGCGCTACTTTCACTGACGTAAATTTTTCGGAGATCTCCTTGAAATATGGATATAATTTTGTCTGGAGGTAAGAAATTGCAAGGGCGACAATCTGTGCTTTATAGAAAGACCACGCAGTTTTATCCATCCGTCCCTTCTTCTGGTGCGAGGAGAGCGACGATTGCCGGTTGTCTTTATTACAGAGCTTTCATCTAAAAAATGAAGTCTGGATGGATCCATTCTTGAGGTGAGTTCAAGATACTCGTTACACCTCTCGACCTGGGCATTAGTTTGTCTCTCACTTGGTACGACGGAAAGTTTCTTGTAGGACATGACAATCTTTCTTGAAACTGCTTCCTGGATTGTTGACAAACCCGGTATGCTTCGCCTATCGCATATTCCATCATTAAGCACGAATTTCCCTTGAATACATGGAAGATTTCGTTAGCTTGAACAGCGCAATAGATTCAAAGACGTCGTCTGAAAGTTTAGAAGAATATGTTCGACCCCCTTGACTAAAGGCATCATATGTACCATACGTCTCATAATGTCGAATGATTTTCCAAACCGCTCCTTTATTGACACGAACTGATCTAGAGATCGCAGATGGTCCCTCTCCAACCAAATAAAGGTCGATTATACGTCTTCTAGTTTCCTTATTGACATGTCTGCCTGGCTTGTATTCGCGACCAAAGGAATTGACGGCCGCTGGTCTGAACATTTTGAAAAAGCGCGGGCAAACTCGAAATCGCTCTTCGATTTCGAAATGTCGCTCCAAATCTTCGGAAACAACAGGAAATGCCCAAATATGGAAAACAAGAATTCGTTATGTTAATTGAATTTTTCGAATAACTGTTCACGCATGACCTGGGTTCACGGTAAAGCATATGTAACGGGCTACCTCCAAATACAGGTGTCTATAACAGACAAAAAAAACAACAAGAAGGTAAGGAACCCTTTGTGGAAGGTAAAGCTTTGTTAAAACAAAGGTAAGTTATTGGCAGGAGCCCATCTGGAGCGTGCAACTTCCATACAGCGTCTGTGAAACGGCGTTTTCACAAGTAGGTTTATTTTTAGACTAGCCCTTCCCGCGAATTAGGTCCAAAAACAAAGGCAGTTCCGGTTCGGTGACCCTATGACGTCAGCTTACTTTCTTGTAATTGGTCATCGGGCTCCTGTGGGAGTCTAATTAGCGGGAAATTCAATCTAAAAGTAACCTTACTTGTGAAAACGCCGTTGCACGAACACAGTAGAGTTGTAGGCTCCAGATGGGCTCCTGTTATTGGTGAGAAGTGAACTGAACCGGAATAGAGTGTATTCACGTGACGTCACGGGGGCCATGTTGGTGTCCCTAAACAAAGGAATGGCGGCCACGTTGGTGTCCTCAAATAATCCTCCAGGAATTGAGCTCTATTATCATGCAAACGTATTCTTTTGTTTCGGTAGAAAAAACAAGGTTACTGATCACGTGAGTGAAAACACTATAGCAAGAGAAGTCGGAGAGTACTCGGAGAGTACAGAACCAACAAACTCAACCCACGTGACGTTGAGTCCGGGAATCGATCGCAGTGGTGCTCTTACCACTGGGTCGAGCCCCCTCCTCGAAAGGGTATAAGTCACAAGGCTGTCCAAATATGAAACTAAAGGGAGGTAAAACACTTCAAGGGGGAAAGTAACCGACGGAAGTTGACAATAGACCATTCGACCGTTTTGCTTGAATCGCCTGATTGATAGAAAATCTTTAAGAACTAGACAATCCACCCATGCCTTTCTGCCAGATATAGGATGGATCAAAGAGAAAACGACTCAAAAACAACAGTTTTACCGATATATATTTAAGAGTGAGACAACCATTGCTTTTTCTCGAATGTTCAGAATATCACGACGTTACCACTCAACCATTTGCTTATAATGGTTCGCCGTGCCCCTGAAGCCCCGTCAAAGCAGCGGCATTAAGCTTGAAATAGTCTATTACTGCTGTTGTGACATCATTCTGTTCTGTGCTTCGCATAAGAATGACATAAATTAGGAAACTTACAATGACATCGACCGCGTCAAAGTCACCTCAAAATACACAAAATCAGTTTTGTTTACATCATTTTGCGACTTACTGTATTTGAACCGTTTTAAGACAACCAAACTGTGACAGTTTCCTGCGAATGAAAGTGGCCTGGACGGCATTCAATTAGTAGAAAGTAAGGGAAAAAATGAAATGAAATGTATTAAAATTAAAATGTGTAGATAGACCTATGGTTTTTGCTCATGAGAAAAGATACATTCGGTTTTTGTGCCGTTTTCATTACTGGTGTTGCTGTCGGTGTCATTGCCCAGCCCTGCAAAAAAAAGTGATCCATCCCAAAATTACCTTTTAGAAAGCAAAATTCCAATGATGACGATAGCAATAAGCACCAAGGCTCCCAAAATAGCCGCTATTATACCAACGGTATCGTCAGCGTCAGTCTTCACGGCTGATGGAGGTTTATCCTCTGAAAAATACCAAACAATTTGTGAGTGGAAAAATATATTTCTGTTGCTCTTGCACATTCATCAAGGTTGCAATCAAGAAGAAATGCAATTCATTTAAAATATTTTATTTTCCTCAGCTTGAGCCTGCCGCATAATTCTTTCCAGTCGAAGGACCGTCATTTTTGGAGTGGTTGATAGATGATGTTAATCCGACATCAAATAATACAAATCTGTTTGACGACCTGTATCATATCATGTCAAATTGGACTCAGATGGCGCTGTAATTGCTTGCCTTCGTGAGGGCTCTCAGTCCAGTTTTTGGTATTGTTAGCGTCAGTCTTCACGGCTGATGTAGGTTTATTCTCTGAAAAATACCAAACAATTTGTGAGTGGAAAAATATATTTCTGTTGCTCTTGCACATTTATAAAGGTTGCAATCAAAAAGAAATGAAATTCATTTAAAATATTTTATTTTCCTCAGCTTGAGCCTGCCGCATAATTCTTTCCAGTCGAAGGACCGTCATTTTTGGAGTGGTTGATAGATGATGTTAATCCGACATCAAATAATACAAATCTGTTTGACGACCTATATCATATCATGTCAAATTGGACTCAGATGGCGCTGTAATTGCTTGCCTTCGTGAGGGCCCTGAGTCCCGTTTTTGGTATTGTTAGCGTCAGTCTTCACGGTTGATGTAGGTTTACCCTCTGAAAAATACCAAACAATTTGTGAGTGGAAAAATATATTTCTGTTGCTCTTGCACATTCATAAAGGTTGCAATCAAGAAGAAATGAAATTCATTTAAAATATTTTATTTTCCTCAGCTTGAGCCTGCCGCATAATTCTTTCCAGTCGAAGGACCGTCATTTTTGGAGTGCTTGATAGATGATGTCAATCCGACATCAATAATACAAATCTGCTGGACGACCTACTGTATATCATATCATGTCAAATTGGACTCAGATGGCGCTGTAATTGCTTGTCTTCGTGAGGGCTCTCAGTCCAGTTTTTCGTGGAAGCCAAATCATACGTGCGGCCAACACGAGAGAGGGGTGGGACAGGATTTTCAAGTAAACAATGACCAATTTATATATTAGTGACAGAAAATTACAAGCCAGCCAAGAGACAACAGAACAAAGTTCTGACTACTTCACTGGCTGGATGTCCCATGACTAATTAAGAGATACAAACTCGCATGACGTACCAACGGTGGGTGGTAAGCTTATTTCAGTTGCCACTCCATACAAAAATCTCTGTGAAGACAAAAACAAACATTCAAAATAAAGCATCAACAAACCACTTTCTGCATTAATTAAAAGTGATTTCAACTCAACTCATATTCGTGGCTTTCTTACCCCGTTATCCTCAGTCACTCCTCTTATGTACGCCTTGTACCTTGTCTCTGGTTCCAATTGAACATTTTCGTAACCTCCGTATGTCTTTCCGTCGCCTAAAACAAATACTTTACTAGTGCTCAGTGAATCCCGCGATAAACTTGCAGCCATGTAAAATTTTTCTCCCTTTCTCCTGGCTTCCTGGTAATTGGTAACATTGTCTGGTAAAGTAGGTGTCTGACGTTTGGTGACTTTTTCAGGAATTTCAACTATGACTTGATGAAAACTATAAAAGAAAAGAGACAGAGCCAGTGAGGAAGCTGTGTTGGCCCTCCTAGACAACAAAAAGGAACTCATATTCGTGTCCCACGCAGATGCTTCAAAGAAAACGTCCTTAGTCTTAATGTTGGACGAAAATACTACAAGACAACCAAGAAAACTCTCTCTTTAATTCCCAGAGTTTCAGTATTTCACAATCAAACTAAAACTTGTATATATCCTCACAATGGATACACACACTGAACTCTGACTGGATAAAGGTACATCTGCTCACACCTTCTACCCGAACGTAGGCGCAGCCGCAGATGCACGCCCAAAGGCATTCACCCCCATTAAAAACGAAAATGAGCGATTAAACTAAAGCATGATTATCTCTGTTTTGATTTGGGTTGAAACAGAAGCTCACATACCTCACCCATATTGTGAGGAGCTACCGGTCGGTGCTCTATCGACGGTACATGTACGGGTTCAGTGTACGGAATTAGTCGAATTCATCCCACTTAGAATCTAGAAAAAGTATAGGCACTTGAAATAATAACACTTCCCTTCAAGAACTTTTAGTCAGTGACTTTAAGATACCTCTCGATGGTTCCGTAGCTTTCGCAAAATTTCTGATCGGGCCTACTTACCTTTACCAAAAATTTGAGATCTCTTAAAAGATGTTAATTAAGAATTACTGGATAAGGCTGAGTATGATATGAAGATTTACGTAGATATGAATATTATTCTTTCATATAAATGGAAGGAAAGCAGAAATGATTGTGACTGTGAAATATACACCAGTGTGCATCATGATGTTTTCAGCTGTTAAAAAAAATTTATAGCTCGAAAGACGTATTATGGCGTGACATTATTGGAGTAAAAACCTTGTTCTCTTGACTAGCTTTAGTTATATGAGCCAAAAGGGCAACCAAAAAAGAAAGCAATAACTTGAATTAATAATAATTATTACCCATGTTTTAACTCACATGACTTTTCCATTGGTGTCGGATGCCGGCTGAATCGTAATGGTTATGGTGTGCGATGTGGTGTCCTCATTGTTAACCTGTGGTTCCGTTGGTGGAGGCGGAGCTGAAAATAAACAGACCTCAATAGGCAACTACACATTTACTCCTGTGGATGTAACGTCAGCTGCAAGTTTGAGTTTTCTCTTGAGAATAATGAAT
>NC_090877.1:40218556-40233556 GCF_036669935.1 Montipora foliosa | reverse complement strand
TCGACAGTTACTACACATTTTTAACACGAAGCGATATGAAATAGTTTCGATATGAATAACGCGAATTTGTATTTTTAAATGAAGTCCTCGTAGCCGTTGTCGTCCTCGTTTCGTAAGCTCCCTATTATAGGGAGCTTAAGATTTTACTACGACAGCAACAACAAGGCCCAGTAATACGGGCAACATTTTCGTGCAACTTGTCGCAACAATGTTGAGATAGTTTGTGGGACGTGTTACCACTTTCTTGCGCAACAAATTTTCATGTTGCAAAAAAGTAAAAGCGACGTCTACTTTTTGCAACAAAATGATTTGTTGCGCAAGAAGGTGGTAATACGCGCAACAAACCATCACCATTGATTTTGGGTTCACGTCTTGTTGTTTTCCTGGCTCCACAGCTATGATGCCGGGGTACCAGGCCACTGATTCCGAGAATGCTTATGATAATTTTTTTTAGGTTTTTTTTTTTTTCAATCCGACCGACCGACCGACCCAATATCAGAAAACGCATTCGACGGTAAACAGTGCTTTTTTTGAACTAGGGGATGACATGAGCGGCTTTCCATTCTGAGCGGTCTACCCCCGCCTGCAAAGAGATATTAATAATTGCAGACAGGGGGATGCTCGCCCAATCCTAATAGAGTACCTTTGTTGAATGTATTAAAATTTGCGAAATTACAAGGACTACTTACGGTCCTCAAACGTTGTTGCATTCAGTAGTCTTGAAGCATTTCCCGGCTCTGTAGTTTTCCCTCTCACTTTGACGTAATAGGTGGTAAATTTTCTCAAATCAGTCAATAGTCTCTGAAAAGTACTTCCTGTGACTTGAGCTGTTGTTTCCTGGTCATGTTCTTGTTGTCCATAATATATTATGTAATTGGTTATTTCTCCATATTGCAAAGCTGGTTCCTTCCATGATACAAGAATGGATGTAGATGATTTGGCCAGGAGCATCACATCCCGTGGCTGACTAGGACCTAGAACATACATTTAACAAACATATGGTCATCCTGTTGGTTTGAAATTTTGTTACTCCTTAACAATAACAATAGGACATTTGCATGATGACGCCATTTGACTACAAGTACCAGAATCCTTCAGGTTTCGCTTGTCTCATGTTAATTAGAGCTATTGTTATTTTTACCCCACTGGGAATACAAAATTTAAATATGAAAAGAAAAACAAACTGAGTTGTGGTAGTTGTAGTCAAATGACGCCATCGTGAAAATTGCCTATTGCAAGAATATCTCTTGTCAACATTTCACTCCAAGTATACAATAACTGATTAAAATATTGCATTAATGTATTTCAGTGGCCTTTGTGTCAATATTAAGAGCCTTTTACACCTCCATAACTTTGCACCTGAAGACTCGGAACGTATAATAATCAGAGCTCAAATGCCACCACTGACAAAGACATTACAATCGGATCAAGGCCACCCTGCTTCGTACGGAAAACTGTTTAAGAGAGTCTTCAGTAATAGACCATTTTACAGTTCTAGCTAAGTTACCTGGCCTACGGATGGAAGCGAGGCTGCCGGTGACCCTGTTTTGATACAAACCTCCGTGCTTTTGTAATGTTAATACGGACTAATTAGAATTACAACAACACAATTTGCATGATAAAAGCAGTGGGGGCTGTATCAATGCAAGGTCACCGGCAGCCTCGCAGCCATTCATAGGCTAGGTCGCAGAGCAAACAACTGTAAAATGGCCTATTCTGGGCTGAACCTAAAAGCCAAACTCATGGTCTACCGTGCTGTAGTCATCTCTACCTTACTTCATGCATGTCAAACAAGGGTCCTCTACGGAAGAGACATTTCAAAACTTGAACGATTCGTCAAATTCTGCGAATCAAGTGACAATCCCGAGTTACTAACAACAAAGTCAACATTCAAGTAGGTATGGAAAGCCTCGAGGCCATCATTACCCCACATAGACTAAGATGGGCTGGACATCTTGCCAGAATGCCAGACTCATGCCTTCTCAAACAAATCCTCTTCTCAACTTGCATCTGGCAAAAGACCACGAGGTGCCCCAAAAGGACACCACAAAGACCAGCTCAAGGCTACCTTGAAGACGACCGACACAGCCAGTTCGGAGATGGAAGATGGAGATAATTTGCACCACTACTTATTACTTTCGCGTTGGCCTGCTTCTGGAGATTTCTAACGCTTAGTAGCAAGTGACGTGTCAAGTACAGGCTAACGCACACCTCTTTGGAATGACCGATTGAGTAGAATGCTCAGAAGGAACCACCCACGTGCAACATTGTTTTACAATTATTACATTTTATGACATTTTCATGAAACCAGTATCAACAGCGTGAATGTAAGTGTTTAGATACCTTTTTGAAGTGTTTTCACTTCACGACATGGGTCCATCAATGGTGACCTTCCAACCTTGGTATAGCCTGCTATTTTAATGCAGTAGATGGTGAAAGGTTTCAGTCCGCCAATTAAAGCACTCGTTTGACTTGCAGTTGCATTCTTACTGAAATTTTCAGATTGGCCTTTCTCATTGTAAAACACTGAGTAACCAATAATAATGCCATTTTGGTCCTTTTGTGGTATTTCCTCCCAGACAACTCTAATGGTGTGAGCATCCTCTGCTTTTGTTCCATCTCGCCCTTTCTTGATGACTGGATCAGAGCTGGGAGCTATTTATAAAACACAAACCAAAAAGGTGACCAAAAATCATTCTTTTATATGTACTTTTTCTTAAACTACTTTGCAGTTCATCAAATTTCCTATTTTGCACTTCACATTCTTATGAAACCTGCCTTTCTTTTAAACATTTTAGTAATTTCATGCACATTTTATTAAACATCGCGGACTCCACTGGTGCCGTTTTTATTGTCATTGCTAAAACAATTAGAGTCACCTGAGGAACTTCCTGCAGAACTCTTAAGAAAAATCGGCAGTAAGAGGGACCGGTCTCCCAAACAAGGGAGCAAAATCAACAACAGGAGGTAACAAAACAAATTAGGCCTGAAGTTAATTGGTTACACGCAAGGTACGCTCACGCATACAGTAGCCAAGAAAAAAAAGAAGGGCTAATTCGTTGGGGAATGTCCAATGGATGATTAGGCCATACTGCTTCTGTAGCTTGGTAGGATCACTGAAAAGGTCAAAATTGGAGGAAGAGGAGGAGGAGGAACAAAATTTTTTGTCAGATTAAGTGCGCTTCACAAAAATGTTAAATACAGGTTATTGGTTTGTTAACAGGTGACAGTGGAAGACCTACTCAGTACCCTTATACATGTATGTATCTGCCTTGACAAAAGAAGAGGAATAAGCATCTTTATTCTGACCAATAATTTTAAACTCAGTTTCTTTAAATATAATCGTTATTTGAACAATCTACTTTAGCAAGGAGGGAGGGGTGAGGGAAGTCAAACTACACCAGTCAAGTTGAGACACACGGCTAAACTCTTCTTGAAAATCCATAAGCTCTGACAGGTCATACTTATCAAGGTCTCACCGTCTTCGAGTGTTGTGGCTTGTTTAGTGCCCGATGGATTTCCAGAAACATTGGTTTCAGCAATCACTTGAACAGAGTAGAGTGTATTTTCATCCAAAGATGTTAGGCGGTATTTAGTTTCTGTTGTATAAACATGAGAATCAATCCCTTTTTTGCCATATGAGACAACATAACGTGTGATGTTTCCATTTTTTGTTTCAGGCTCATCCCAACTTGCTTTAATTGAAGTAGATGAAACTACATGCAGCTGTAGGTTCCTGGGAGGGGATGGAGCTGGAAAAAAAAAGATATTCAATATCTTCAATATCCTGACAATGCATGTGTTCCATTCGTTTTGCATTAATTATTTCTTAAGTCATCACCCTGTGGTGTACTCATTCAACGACTAAGGAAAAAGGTAAAGTAAGTAAATTAAGAACCAATCACACAAGGAGCAATACGAACTTGACACCATGGGGCTAAATGTAATTAGAAGCAATCGTCATAAAGATGATGATTATAATTATTAGGAAACCCAGCCTGAGAAGACAATTAATTAATGCAAACCAACTAAGGGTATTTAAATATGCTATCGTTTTCAGCATCATTTTTATACTTTATTCAACGTTTTTTTAACCAGAGAATAAGTCCTTTTTAAACTTTACATCAGACATCCTGAAGGGTCATTGAGGCTTACTCAAGAATTTATGTACCAATGTCTGCATGTGCAACTTTCAAATCTACATCGTATAGCTGGTACATGGTGATACAAAGATCTGTGCAACGAGTTTTTTTTTCAATGTGTACATTGACATGTAAGTTACTCACATCTATTGGCACAACACCCGCTCTGTGGACTCTGGATATCCGAGTTTATTTTTTTACATGTCAGCTGCATTTAAGGCTGGCTGAGATAATCGAATGTTACTCAAACATATCACCAACTAACATCAACCACGTGTAAGATAGAGAGATGATCAACAAGAGCAAATTCCATTCTTATCAGTTACCAGTTACCAGTTACCAAATACTTATTGAATACAAAGCTGCTGATTTCCATATCATTAAAATAATGATAAAAACTCTTACTGTTGTGCAATAATAGGCCATTTTCGATGTATTAAATATTCAGCTTGAAAGTGAGGCAGTGAGGACAAAGACAATAGAAACACGTGGGAATTAATGTGAAAAATATTTTTTTTATAATTTCAAATAAATTAGTCGAAGCTTTTGATTGGTTATCCTGCCGAAAAAAGCGTGTTTTTGTCGGGTTTTGTACAGGGCCAAGGCCAAAAAAGCGAACAAAAACATGAAACAAAGAAACTTGTCGAGTTTCATAACCAGCCTACATCTATTAACTATGATTTAACTTAAAGTTTCCAGGTGCAACAATGAAATTTGCGAAATTTTAAGAATGTTTTAAGAATAAAGCCGAGGCTGAGATCTTGAAAAGGATAGATATAATTTTGTGTGTTGAAACATCTGTAAATACAATACAATTTTAGTATGGGTAATCAAATGGTGACGCGTGAAATTAGGGAATAACTTCACGCGCGTTCTGTCCAAATTCAAATTCATTTCACGGGTATACCATTTGATTAGCTTTTAATAACATGAGTGGCAAATTACTCCTTAATTTTCAAACCTGGACGCCATTTTAGCACTATATGAAAAGTTGCCATGGCAACAATGTAATTTCACATGTGAAATTATAAATTAACGCTGAAATTTCGCGCCAAAATTAAGGAGTAATTTGCCACCCATATTATTATGTTTTTAGCTTAACCGTATAAAATTATTCCTTTCTCGGAACGGCGAAACTAGCCAACAAAACGAAAAAACCTGCACTAGCTATAGCGATGCGATGGAGCATGTGTAACGCGATACAGATCCAGATACCAAACACTTGTAACTGATACCCCAATAAATTTTAAATCGCAAATGTCATAAGCTATAATTTAAGAATAATACAAGAATATTTTCAACCTAAAATCGGCAGAAAAATAAGAATATTCAGCCTGGGCCGGAAAAACAACATCCTTATATAAAAAAAAAAGTGTATACAATTCTAGCGGCTGCATTTTGTACTATCAGTAATTTTGATATTAAGTGTTTTGGTAGTCCATACAAGAGACCATTACAATAGTCCAATCTACTCGAGACAAATGCATGTATTAGCTTCTCTGTGGAATCTCTGCTAAGGTATTTTCTCATTCTTCTGATATTATGCAGGTGGAAAAAAGGACTTTTACAAGTCGTAATCACACGTGGCTTCATAATAAACGTATTGACTTGATTTACTTTCATTGTTAATTTCAGTTTACAGTGTCCCCAATTAGCGCTCCAGCGCTAGAACGACTAGACACTTAAATAAAGTTCCTTTCCTTTCCTTGTCAATCCACACTCCAAGATTCCTGAGAGAATCTGTCGAGGAATATACCTCTGCTTCACCAATTCTCAACGTACTGATACTAACTTTTCGAACCTGAGCATTAGTACCTAGCAAAACAAACTCAATTGTATCATCATTGATAAGTAGTCTGTCCCATATCATCCACTTTCGAATTTCATGTAGACATTCTTCCATAGCCGCTATAGCGTTTTTTTTATGCAGTAATATCATCTGGCTTGAACTCTAGAAACATCTGCGTATCGTCAGCATAACAGTGTACACTTGGTAGATATTGCTTAATGATAGTAAACCGCTAGTATAGCTTATATAGAACAACAACGGTCCAAGACAAGACCATTGTGGAACACCACAATTTAGGTCAAAACGGGACAATTTGCCATTGTCAATGACAATACGCTGAGTTCTATTTGTCAAATAAGATCTTACCCAACTAAGTGCGCTATCCAAGCACTTATGTCCCTCTACTTATGTACATATCTCTATCCAAGATACCAAACCTGTGCTCAAGACGATGTAGTAAAACGTCATGATCCACAGTATCTAACGCAGAACTGCCGCGAGTGAGGTCAAGAAATACTGACCTGGCCTCGGTTGTTCAAAAGGTGGATAACGCTATCCACCGGATAAATCGCTATCCAGCGGACAAATACTAGCAAAACCAATTGAGTTATCCAGTGGATTGTGATTTATCCAGTGGATGCAGTGCTATCCACCCTTCGAACAACTGGGGCCAGAAGAACAACGTGTTGTTTATTCATATGAAGCAAGATATCATTACACACTCGCATCAGTGCAGTTTCAGTGCTATGGAAAGAGCGATACGCCGATTGAAATTCAGGAAATTAGTTGTTAGAAGACATCAATTGAAATATTTGTTGGGCTACTACCTTTTCTGTAATCTTTCAGACTTTGAGAGAAAGGTAAGGTTACTCACAGGAGGATAGGTTATTTTTTCATCAGATCCAGGTTAGATTTTTTCAATTTTGGCTTCACCAAGGCCTCCTTCCAGATTTTAGGGACAATGGCACTACTCAATGATGAGTTGACAATATTAGATATGGATAGTAGAAGTTCATTTATACATTCCTTCACAACTTGTGTTGGAACAGGATCATTATCATCACATGTTTTGCTTGGTGCCTTAATTACTAACTTCTCGGTGTCATCCGTTAAGACAGGTTGGAATACAGTAAACGGTGTTCCAGAGAATGAAGGTTGTAATGAGATAATTCTTTCTCATCTAGTGCCTGTAGACTGTCCAGTTTCAGATGAATGTTCTCAATCTTTTGAATAAAGAACTGTCCGAAATTATTGGCCAAAGAGACGGAGTCATTATGTGAGGGATACCGTTCATCTGAAGAACCACCAAGAATAGTACTAGCAGCTTTAAATAGCTTCCTTTGGTTATCGCTGTTATTATCAATAAACGTTTTGTAAAAATTACGTCTAGCTTAGTCAAGAGCTTTGACAAATAACTCTTTATATATTATTAGGTGAAAGACGTGTTCTTCTCCATACACGTTCACGTTTTCGACGTAGTTGTTTTGCCGTCTTAAGTTCATTATTGAACCACGCAACACAAGGACATACAGTTATGGTCTTAATAATCAAAGGAGCGTGTTTATCGAGTAAATCCGATAAGGTAGTATTATTAAGCAAGTCATTAGATCATCAATAGCTTCTGGTGGTTCTAGGCATACTGTGGTTGATCGAATATCCTTCTTGAAAGACTCAATATCAATGGACTTAATTTTCCTATATCGCACGTCTTTAGTCAATAACGGTTGCTTTTTATCCGTCAGCTTGCATAGTACCATACGAGGGTCTGACATAAAGCAGCCCGATATGGGCGTGGTTAGAACTATATTGTTCAATTCACGAGTTATTATTAAATCCAAAGTGTGACCCGACTCATGTGTTGGTGTTCTTGCATGTTGGGTTAGCGCCATCGATTCCAACAGATCTATAAACTTCACAGTGTCAGCATTATCGTTTACGTCCACATGAATATTCATTTCACCAGTTGTCAAGAGAGGTTCAGTTGACAATACAATGGACTCCAAATAATCCAGAAATTCATCCAGAAAAGTAGACACCGTGACAGTGTGTGTTGAAGAATACGGGGTGCGGGTACGGGATACTTTTCGAGCTTAACAAATTTACATACGTGTGTTGAAATATCATACGGGAGGATTTTTGTGGTAGTGCACTGTAAGCAGCGCATAAGTCACGAAAATAAACAGGCCTGTTGGAAGCGTGCTTGAGTTTCAACAAAATGAGCCCCAAAATCGGCAAAAAATTGTGACGCTGATGAATAATAAAGTAGCTGCTATTCCACAAAAATCCTCCCGTATCACATTTCAACACACGTATGCAAATTTGTTAAGCTCGAAAATTACAAAACATGATAAATTCACAAAAAGTGGAAATTTCACGAAAATCTTTTCCAGCGAAAACTTTATTGAAACAAACAACACATTTGCTATTAGAGGAAGAAAACCCTTCCTATTTCAATTGCGTGCGTGCAAACGAGACACACAATCGGTGTCACAAAGCATATGCAATTAAATAAATTTCTGACAGTTCACATCAAACCCTTTCATTCAAATAATTTTTCACTTTCACATTTCAAATTTTGTTTACCTTTGCAGAGTTGAGTACAAAATGAATGTAACTTGCCAGACAACTTAGATGCGACTTCAGTAAACACTGTGATGCATTTAAGGCGTTCGATTCCTTCAATGTTTGTTAAATCCATAAAAGAATTGCCATTTGATTTCAGTGTTGTATATAATACCAAGTTAGTAAGATATTAGAGGCAAAGCTAACGTAATATCCAACGGCAAAAAATGAAATTGTCGTCGAAGACCATTACTCGTCGCTTTAAAGATTCCAGATATTTATTTTTCACCACCTGTCTTGTTTATCCAATTGACGTTCCATTCTTGAGCTCCATAAGGGTATATTTTGTTTAAAGATGCTCTAAAACGCCATTCGCGTTACAATGACTTTCGACGCCATTGCAGGTTAATAATTAAATGTTCTCCGGTGTGCACCAGAGAAATCTACGCATTACCCCAGCCCCCTCAAACCTAACAATTGCGCACAGAAGACTCTATGCACAAAGACACCACTTAGCAGGGGAGTGACAGGCAAGACTTTTCATGACACAGAAAAACAAAAACAAACAAACGCATGATCTGACTGGATTGCCTATGGCAACCCAGTAACAACATTTCGAGACCAGTTTCAACGTTCCCGAACGAGTTTTGTACCTTTTATCAAAGTTAATCTAGGGACTGGTTACGAAACCCTGGGAATTTCAAAAGCAGGAACAATACGTCGCAATTAGATGTTGAACCGACCGTGACCCTGCACAATCTTTTGTTTTTGGTTCGCAAGTTAATATCGAATAAATTAGTCGAAGCTTTTGATTGGTTATCCTGCCGAAAAAAGCGTGTTTTTGTCGGGTTTTGTGCAGGGTCAAGGCCAAAAAAGCGAACAAAAACATGAAACAAAGAAACTTGTCGAGTTTCATAACCAGCCTACATCTATTAACTATGCTTTTATGTTACACGGTGCAACGTCTGCTGAAACTTTTTTTGCAGCGCCTTCGCACACAAGTTTCAGCTAAAAGTTTCAACGTGTAACTGCGGCTTAAATGCAAATATTTTAGATCTATTGAACTTGCGAGTCTACGGAACTGGCGCTGTCACGCAACGTGTCAACAAATCGTAGTTTGTACAGGGGACCTCCTAAACTGGCATGAACTTTGACACTATGATATCTCAATGAAAAAACGTGGATTTTAGCAATAGACAGAGGCTGAAAGTCGGCTAGTGAAATTATTTATTTAAGTGACGGCGTCGAACGCACTCCCATAATCTTTGATTACCACTAGTTTGCATATATTAATTAGGGGGAGGGGGGGGGGGGGGAATGAAAATAACAATGGCGTTGCTGCAGGCGCTTCCTTCCCCTCTCCCTCGCACTCCCCTCGCTTCGCACGTGAACTTTCCCTTTCCCTTTCCCTCAAGCGCCTCCCACGCAGGCTTCCACACGGAAAAAAAAGAAAAGAAAAAAAAAAACGACTAAATTTAACTCGTTTTCCGACTGATTTCCATATGGCAAACCAATAATAACATTCAAAATACCAAATAATTTCGGCTCGATCGGAGCTGATCGAAGTATGCAAATCGTTACTCCATTTCATTTTAAAACTAAAAATTTTGTTCAAAAGTGGAGGAAATTAAAACGCACGCGTGAGTAAGAAAGGATGTTTTGGGAAACTTCTGGGAATGTTTAAAAACTGTTATAAGCTTAAGCATAACGTCAAGTATATAACTTTATTCATGAACAAACAAGCTCGTTTCCATACGATGCCGAAAAAGGAACGGATAATCATAAACGATTATTGAAAGCTGCTTCCAGGAAACTATAGTTACAAAGAAAACCTGACCCACTCTGAACAATCAAGCACGATGAACCGTCTCGCAACGATAAAAGAAAACGAAACAATGTTACCTGTTTCTTGCGATAATATGTTGTTGACCAGAATTAAAGTCGTCCACAAATAAGAGCATTTCCAAACAAAAAAGGCCATTTTACTTGGAATTTTCTTACCAGACGAGCACTTTTCACCTCTTCAGCAGTAAACACGTACCTCGGTGAAAGAGGACTTTGATTGGCTACCACTCCGACATATGTAGCAAGTGTAGCAAAGAATTTGATTGGTTGACCAAACAATGACCAACAGCAAGCAAGCTATTTGATTGGCTGATTAAGCATACTGAAGCGATCATCTTTCATTAGGGCAATATTGTAACGCACCGCATAAATAAAGATGACCTGCAGCCGGCAGCGGGCCACGAATTCAAATTAACACCTGTAATGAGTGGGCGGAAAAGTCTGTCTGCGACGCAGGCTAAGATAAGAGAGAATTTGTGAAGAAGATGAATTAAACACCCACTTGAAACTTTAGTCTTTGAAGAAAAATAGTGGCTGCAGATAGACAGAACGACAGAACGGAGTTACGGAAGAACGAATGGTGAACAACTTTTGTAGGTTGGATTCGCTCTGACGAGGGGCTAACGCTCGAAACATCAGCTTTTAGAATCCCTGTACGGTGGTCAATTTACATCATCAACTCCGTTGATAAAACCAAATTTTTGTAGGTTGTGTATATGTGGTGTAACTCTGAAGATAAATTTCACTCAGCAGACACATATGAGAATTAAAACTCTAACAATGGAAGACAACAGAGAGAGTTATTCCGTACGGTGCACATGGCTATTACATGTTAATTGAAAGTGACCTCTGTACCATGTTCGGACGTGACTCAGAATCTTTATTTTAGAGACTCATCTAGTTGTTGGTTTCGGGTTTTATATTTTGTCCAAAAAATGAATTTACATAGCAACGACAAAGGGTTGACATTTGAGAAAAGCTGCGAGAGAATAAAAAGTATGCTAATACTAATACACTTCCTTTTAATATGGAAAACACGCTTAATTAATGTTACTTTTTGTGCTTTGCCTTTCGCCTTTGTTTAAATCGGATACCAGAGAAGGGTCTTTCTCTTCCAAAAGGAATCTAAGACAATTTCGTGCTTCTGTCTAAAAGTAATGGTCGGAGTATTTAATCTCTCTCACAACTCTCAACAAGTCTCTATGCCATCAGAAAAACGTCCTGATCTGACTTGACTGAAATTTTGAACTCTAGAGTGGATCGCGACTTGACAAGGACAAATCGAGAAGCAACATTTTATTATTACCTTTGTAGTTTTAATACGCCAGTACATACAATCATTTATTTTCCCGTCAATTATTTATTTAGACGCAGCTAAACCACGCTTTCATATGCATTTTTAATTACTCGGTCGGTCTAAATGCCACGTATTAAAAAAAATGCAAGAGATTATAATCTCTTGAAAATGACATCAGGAAGTACAATGCGTAAAAAAATCTTTTTCTTTTTTTTTTTATTTCTCGCTGTTTTTAGATTTAAACTCAAGGAGCTACACCAATGCGACGGTAAATTAATTTAAACACTAGCCAAATTATATGCAGCTAAACCAGTGACGTCTTCGTCTTTAATTTTGCTCGGTAACATTAATAAACCGAATGTGGTTCAGCGTTGTCTGTACTCTTATCGACAACGATATTCATAACAGTGCTCACAATGTTGACCTGTAATGACGAATATCGTTGTTGATAAGAGTACAGACACCTCTGAACCACATTCTATTTGTTTTTTAACACAATATGCAGGGAGTAAAGCATGTTCGAGTTTGGATTCGAGTTTATTCATTCAACGTCAAAGTGAACGTTTTTTTCAGAGCGTGCCCAAGATCAGACAAAGAAAGAGCAAACGTTAACAGGTGGGTTCATACTAGCGGAATAAGTACACCTTAAGTATACCCGAGCTCAAGTATACTTAAGATCGTCCATGTTTACTTACCGTGATGAGCGTTCATATTAGAATTCAAAGTATGCTTTCAAGGTAATCGTGTTGTCAATCAATTTCCCGCCGCACAACATGCTTGATTGACGTCCGTTTCCGGAATGTGTTTTGATAGTAGATAAGTAAGCTCGTAAGGATGGTCTGAACTAGACTTGAGAGTGTACTTCGGCTTCTTTGAAGGCAATAAGTTACCATGGCCACAAAGTACGCTACTTGAGCTGAAATTAAAGCCGCTCACATCTGAAGTAGGGCTCAAGTGTACTTAAGGTATCCTTAGTCCGCTAGTATGAACCCACCTGTTCACAAACTTTCTCGCAATCTGTGATGTTAAAAGCCTCCATAGTTGCACACTTCAATGATCTGTCTGGATGCCACTGTCAACCTCATTAGTAAACAAGATTTTACAATAGGACAAGAATGTTAAAGGCCGGGACACACCAGGCGATGAGTCGCTGCGACACGTCGCGGGGACGAGTCGCCGCAACAATTCGCCTTGTGTGACACGGTTAATTTCATGAAAATCATTGTCGCTGCGGCAGAATTTTGTCGCCGCGATCAGTCGCACGAATTCAAACTAGTGTGTATACTTCCGGCAACAAGTCGCTGCGACAAAATATAAATGAACCAATGAGAGAGCGTCATATGATCAGCCATATTGAATTAGAAAACTAGTTCATATTCCCCCTCATACGAGATCAATGCGTGTGTACCGAACAGGCGTCGTGTCGCAGCGACTTGTTTTGCAAGTAGTACACATGGAGAAACTTGTCGCAGAGACATGTAGCTGCGACTTGTCGCCTAGTGTGTCCCGGCCTTAAAAGTCAACAGTTGCACACTACGATGGTCTATATGGATCCTACTCTTAATATCACTACTTCTAGCTGAAAACTGATCAATTAGGTTATGCAGAAGAAATTTAATCGAAACTGTTTCCATCGGGACCAGTCATTAAGTGTTTAATGTTAAAACCAGGGACGACAAGTAGATTTTTCTTTGAACACCTAAGATCCCTTGGCGGATGATAACTTTGAAGAAGATCTTTAATGTAAGTAGGAGGCAAACCTTGAAGAGTCTTGTAGGCAACGGTAAGTACTTTAAATTCAATTCGGAGTTTAATCGGAAGCCAATGAAGATTCGCAAGAACAGGTGTAATATGGCAGAACTTGGGCGAAACAGTAACAACTCGAGCATCTGCATTCTGTACACGTTGGAGCTGTTTAATCACGCGCTTAGGTAAACCATACAGTAGCGAATTACAGTAGTCAAGTTTTGATGTAACGAGGGCATGAAAAAGAAGCTTAGCTGCATCAAAGGTGAGATATTTACGAATGAGACTAATTTTACGGAGATGATAGAATGCCGATTTGCAAATCGCAGTAACCTGAGGAACCATACTCAGAGATTCGTCAAAAAGAACTCCAATGTTACTTGCTTTTGGAGAAGCCAGCACTCTCATCACAGACGTGAGTATGTGACAAGGTTGTTTAATTTTAATCTGTTTAGAAGCATCCAGCTATCAATTTCTCGTACGCAGGTTTCCAACCTAGACTTGTTCAGTTCCATATCGTTAAGGGATGACGTCTCGAATGTTACATAAAGCTGCGTATCATCCGCTTAAAAATGAACTTAGTTTGTGCTTTCTGGCGATATCATTTAGTGGAGAGGTGTACAATGAGTATGAAAGAGCAGCAAGGACCGACCCTTGGGTACACCGAACTGCAGAACATGACTCTCAGAGGTCGAGCCATTAACATTTACAAATTGGGTGCGATTGCTCAAATATGATCGAAACCAATCCAAAGCAGTACCTCCAATTCCAAATCGATGAGAAAGGCGTGAAAGTAAGATACAGTGATCCACAGTGTCAAATGCAGCGGAAAGATCAAGAAGTACCAAAATCACTGATCTTGTCTAATCTTTTCTGATCTAAGGCAATTGCGATACAATAATACAATACATACTTAATTGACCGCTCCCCATAGGGGCTTTTCAGGGCCAATGAAACAATCAACGAAACAACAGAAAACAACAACAACAACTGTTAAGAATCCCAACTGGCCGGAGACAAACCAGTCGGCTATTTACAAGTGCAGCTGGGAAGTTGAACAAGGGACTACCAGGAACAAATTCAACGAGCGGTCAGAGCGGGTCTTGAACCCGGGATCTCCAGATCTCAAGGCAAGCGCCCTAACCACTGGGCCACACTGCCTCCTTTTTAATGCGATACCATAATGCGATCGCAGCGCGTGCATGAATCACAAAAACAAACAGGTCTGTTGGAAGCGTGCTTAAATTTCAACAGATGAGCCCCAAAATCAGCAAGAATTTGTGACACTGATGAATAACTAAACTGCTTCTATTTCCAAAACGATAGAATTACCTGGTGATAAATGATTATAGCCTCGTCTAGGAGAGTTAACAGGCATTTGACTTTGCAGAAACAATGGTCAACCTCGAGAGTTAGACGGTTGTGATCTTTCTGCTGAATTGGCACATTTCTTGTTGAACTTTGTAACCCTAAAAACTAACAAAAACAAAAACACGGTGTCTTGCCGTCATTTTGTCACAGAGGTATCCTTTGTTTCCGTTGAGTTGCTGGTGACACACAAGGTAACTTGATCACAGGTGGCCGCTGAAATCGATGTCACTTTCGATTTTGCGATTTAT
>NC_090877.1:40198556-40211056 GCF_036669935.1 Montipora foliosa | reverse complement strand
AAAACAAAGGCTGCTGCCATACTGAAATGAGTTTCAGAAGGGAATCTGCCCTCCACAAAGATGACGAAATAAGAAGCTGAACTCTCACAACCAGGGGTGACTAACCCCATTCCTAACCGCTGATTCGGAACACTTGGGGCTATTCTTTGTCTGGCCTCTCCCCTACGACCAATCCGGCAAGGTTGGACCCACCAGGGGAAAAACCCCAACCGGCGTAGCTCGTGGGTTCAACGAGGCACGCAAGCCACACCACCGCAACAAGGTAACAGTCCCAGAGGTGCAGAAAAACAGTTCGAGGTTCCAAATGAGAGCGACGTGATGATTGCCGAGGAGTGACAGCAAGATCCCGAGTGGTGCCACGTCTTATGGTTCACCTAGAGAACATTTATTCACCTGGAGAACAATATGACTTTCAGCTCCCGAGGCTTTTGGTACCTACTAGCAAAGCAATGAAAAGGCAACTTGTTTGCAACTGACCTATCAAACCAGGCAACAGGTGAAAGATCAAATTTCCCTTTCTACGAGCGAGTTTCCTGACGTTGAAAAACCAACCACTTTCTGACAGAGTTTGGCCCAGATCATGGCAACTCCGGTGTGACTTGGCAGCGCGAGGCTTGGGCTTCACAAGAACTCAGTCTGAGCTTGACAAGTGAATATGACTCATTTGAGATGATTTCTGAATTGCGAATAAATTTAACTTGGTCACGAAATAATTAAACTAAAGACCCCTTTCTAACTCTTACTTATTTGTGACGATTAAAAACAACTTATCCCCTCTTTAAACTACTATAGATGAACGCATTTAAAGAAAAAACATAATAAACCACTAATATATAAGGTTTTAACAATGCATAACAACCTATCAAAACGTTGATAAAACGTCACATGATTTAACTTTAAACCCGATAAAGCTTTCCTCATTAACATTCTTTATGTAAAGAATAGTAAGAGGCCCGGCTTGTTTTTCTCGTATGCCAATATACTCCCCAGACATTTCGAGCCTTTGTTCAGACTCCCGAGGGACACTCTTTTGAAGTCGTTCAAAAAACTCGCAGTACGTGTTTTATCCAGTATAAAAACACTCGGCTACGCCTCGCGTTTTAAACACGATAAGACACTGCTGCTCGTTTTTTAAACGGTACCTCAAAGAAGAAACGGACACGCGCTCACCGAAAGCCCCGAACCAATTATGGCAAAAGTAAAGTAAAAAGTAGAGTAAACATATTTAACGTCGATAACTCGTAACAGTAATTCAACTGAAAAACCTGAGGTAGACGGTGCGCTCATTTTACTCCCCCCTCTCCATCAGTGCTCCCTTTAACGGGTACTTCAAGCTACTTAGCTACACGGAAAGGAAAGAAGTCGAAACAAGGAAGCGAGATCCGGGAATCAAACGCTCGCAACATTTCAACGCAACATCTTGCAACATTGTTGCATGATGTTGCGACATGCGTTTAACGGGCTGGCTAAACGCACGCAACATGTCAATGTTTATGTGTCCCACGCCCCTGGCCCGCAACAAATAATAGAGAGCTTAAGCACGCGACGTTTTTGTCAACACGGACGGCGACCGGAAGTGATTTTGCAAAGAAATTGACGTCACACGTCACAGACGTCAAGTTACAAACCTCAAAGCTGCCTATTTGGCGTCTGTGGTGAAAAACAAAAACGCGAGAAGGTAAGTTCATTTTAGGTGCAATAACTCTGTGTTTTTTGGTTGATTTTTGTTTTTTTCCTGCTAATGCTGGACAATCAAAGTTTTAATTCCTATTATTTATGAAAAAAAACTCTTCCTTGTCAGTTCTACCGGCTGATGAACAACAGCGCTGCAGACGCCGAGACTCAGTCTTGCCAAAAAACCTCGAGTAAGTCTCTTTTGAAAAACATTTGTTTTCCTTGATATATCCTTTTGTCTGTGCTTGTGTTTTTTATCTGTGGTCTTAAATTTTAATGCGCTGGCAATGCTAAGACAACGTTTCCAGAAAGACCATGTTAACTTTTGAAAATTTTAATGACCGTCAAATTTAATTTCTTTTTTTTGCAACGCTTCAATTGTATTTGTCATTTGCTTTCATTTACAGAAATGTACCAAATGGATTGAACAAATTAGCTAACACTGGCAGATCTGAACTTTGTTTTACATTCAGAACCATTTCAGGATTATCGATCGTAACTGGATTGAGAATTTCAAGCCGTGCTCTCTTCCAATAAAACAGTTTATCCTCTGAAATCAATGGTTGATTGTAGCTCTGAAAAAGCGTATCTCTTGTCTTTCTTAAAGAAGTCATGATTCAGTATTAAGAAAGAAGACAAAGAATCAAAACTGCTGTACAATTAATTTGCGATGCCGTAAAATCACTGACGCGACATGCTTAAGTCAAGTCACAGACGCCGGTCTCGACCCAGTTTCACCTCGGCTACTTGGCGTCCGTGTTGACAAAAACGTCTCGTGCTTAAGCTCTCTAATGTTGCGTGAACGCGGCCAAACGAGTTCAACATCATGCAACATCCAAAATGTTGCACGAAAACTTTGCCCTTATTCAAATTTGATCCAACATCATCCAACATGTTGCAACATATCGCAACAGGGTGGCCAAACGTATGCAACATGATGTGTCCAACAATGTTGCCAAGATGTTGCGTTGAAATGTTGCGAGCGTTTGGCCAGGCCTTAAAGGGCCAAGCTGATAGAAAGCCGATGAACACTGCCCCGCGATTATGTATGTCGACCACACAATTTTACGTTGATGATGAATGAAGAGTGGAAAGGAAAAAACATGCAGAAAATCTTCAGTTTTTCTCTTTAAGTTTAAAGCGGGTTTTAAACAACCGAGTATAAAACGTGCCGTTCCAAATTTCACATCCGTTTTTTGGACTTTCGATAACCGCGTCCCCGAAAACCCTCTAACATCAACAAATGATCACCTTACATTAAAAGTAACATCATTCAGGGTGCCTTAGAAATGGGTTCGAAACAAGCTCACTTTGGTTTGTCTTACACAAAATTTTGACTGGTTCCGTTACGGAACCAGCGCAGCAAACTACCGCAGTTGTCATCGATGAACACGCAAAAAGAAAACAAGAGAAAACACTCGAGGTTGAACTCTCACGGCTTTGATGATTTAGCAATCATCTTCATTGATAAATTGTAACTTGTTTCGTTTGCATGACACAATTGTGTCTTACACCATGTCCAATGCAACAAGCCTAACTGGTTCAAGAGACATACAGGGAATCTCTGTATCCTTTCTACCCCAAATGCTTAGAGAAGGAATCGAGCTTGCACGATTGTTCGTAAGAGTTAACAAAGCAAATTTTAATGTTCTAGTTTAGATAAAGGGCGAAATATTAATAAAGATCTCTTTTCACGTACTCGTCAGCCCAGCAAACGCAAAAAGAAAAGCGACCTCTGCTAGCGGGGAAATTAATATTAGCAATAAAAAATGTCATAAATCATTGCTACGGGCGCTTAAGCATAGACAACGTCGACCAGGACGTCTAAAAACAAGAAAATAACTTTTGAAATGCAGGATGTTTACTCAAAGTCCCATTCGTTTAAGATTTTCTCAAAAACAAAAAAACAGTTTTGGATTTTCCCAAGTAACGTCATGTTGAAAGATTGCCGGTAACGTGTAACATTTGCCCACTTATTCTACACAAAAAAGGTCTGTATCATCCAAAATGGCGCCGCCGAAAAAAGTGATAGTGAAAATGAGCGATTCTAAAATTTATCAAGAGTGCTCGCAATCCCTTCTGAGTTAGTCGAGGGGAGACTGGTGATTGAGCAAGGATAAACCTTTGCTTAATCACCATTCTCCCCTCGGCTCTCTTGCGCAACCAAAGCGGACGGTTCGACTAACTCAGAAGGAACTGCGAGCAGTCTATTATTTATCTGGTTCAAAGTTACACTTTCCGAAGAGTGGAGGTTCTCTTTGACAATTCTCTGCCTTTCTCATCCTGACAACCACGTAAAATGCCCAAATTACACTTTCTCTCCAAGCATCCATACCGTTGATCAATGCCACCTTAGGGAGTTTAAACGTGCGACGTTTTTGAGCCGCAAACGGCAACCGGAAGTGAGCTGTTTTCCCTTTTTACTTGTGTTGTCACTACCACCTTTATATTGCTAAGTATCTTTCCTCCATTTAGAGATGATTAGGTTAAAAGTCTGAGAGACAGTACTGTCCTGGCATGCGAAATGTTCATTTCCGGTGGCTCAAAAAAATCACGTGCTTAAACTCCCTATTTTCATTGATCAACGCAGAGCGCTTTAAATACTTTAAGTTATATTTGACGATAACGTCGAAGTTGTCGCGGTCGTCTTTGCGTAAACTACCAAATAAACCGCCAAAACGAATCAAACTACAAAGGGTAAAAGCAAAAAAAAAAAATTCACAGCGAACGCAAAAAGGGAAGCCAATAAATCATTCTTTTCTCCTTGTGCAAATGAGTATGACTACCCTCGTTCTACAGCCAAAATTCTCTCACTATTCAACGTACAAACGAGGCTTTTAACGAAAATGAATGATCTATTAGCGGCCATATTTTTGCGTTTGGTCAATACACATGCACGTATTTAGTCTTGAACCATATGGACCCCTAATAACCCTAAGTCAAATAAAAAAAAATTTCCTCAACTGCTATTTGTCAGGCGTAGGAATGCCGTCATAATGATCTGATGTACCACTTCGATCAAGCAGCTCGAGAAATGTCTGTCAAAGAAACAGCCAACCGAAAACTTGAAGAAATCTCAGGAGGTTCTTCAGCGAAAGCAAACTAAAACTGCTTTCCATTCTTCTCATCGAGCTTTCTGCCTGGCAATGCCAGGTGAAGCGTTCAAGCGCAGCATGTCAGCAGTTGTTGACCACCAAATACCATTGCATTTCCTTTCTAGGACCTGGAGATCCTTGACATTGTAATCATTCCATATGTATTACTTTTCAAACGGTAGACACTCCATGTTTTTTTCTTTCAACTGCTAGTTGTCGGGCGTAAGACTGCCGTCATAATGATCTGATGTACCACTTCGATCAAGCAGCTGGAGAAATGTCTGGGACTTAAAAAAAAATGAGCCAATTGAAAACTTCACCGAACGATGGAGAGCTTCTTCAGCCATGCTTCTCACGGAGCCTTTTTCCTGGCAATGCCAGGTGAAGCGTTTAACCGCAGCACGTCAACAGTTGTTCGTTAAATAAAAGACTTGACTACCAATCCCATTGAAGTTCTTTCTAGAACCTGGAGATCCTTCATTCCACATCCATGCCTCGCTCTTTGTTTTCGTCAGAGCTACAGAGGGTGAAGTTGCATTGTTTATCGCGATAAATTCAGTCAAAGCAGCATATTTCCAAGATATGAACTTTTCAAGTAGTATTTAAAAGCTGTTTTCATTCCTGCCAATGTTCCTTTCGAACAGCAACAGTGGTTGCCTTTGGTCCGCTTTTGTTTATAGCCGTTCTCATACTAAAGAGGCAGAGAATACAGATTGAGATTGGAGACCATTTAGCCTTTTCATCAAGGGACACCCTTTGCCTCCCATAAGAGACCCCAAAAGAGAGGGGGGGGGTTGCATATGCTCGTCGGAAATTTTGAATTAAACCCCTAAAGGAGACCAATCTAGGCGTGGCCCAGGCTCTTTTCAACCCTAAAGAAGTCCATATTGAAAGTGTCTATCACCTCAACACACTTTTCCACGTTTTTATTTTCCGAGATCACCCAAGATACGTTGTGTTTTTAGAACTTTTTGATTGAAATTTCACTTTTTTAAAATTCCATTTGAAAGAAGGGAAAAGTGGTCATACTTTGATCAATAACTGTGCAATGAAGAGGAATGGGTTCGATACCGGGTTGACGTCACAAATTAATTTGCTTCGCTGTTTTTAAAGAATTTTCTCAATGCAAATCAGCTTGTGACGTCAACCCGGTATCGAACTCATTCCCCTTCATTGCATGGGTTTTGGATCAAAGTATGACCACTTTTCCCGTCTTCCAAAGGCAATAAGAGTGAAATTTCAATCAAAAGGTTCTAAAAACAACACGATGTATTTGGGGCGATTTCGGAGAATAAATAAAGTGGAAGTGTGTTAAGGTAAGACATTAAAATATACATTTTTTCATTTCTTCGCGTGCAACCCTAAAAGAGACCTTCACGGCGGCATATCATTGCGTTTTCGTCAGAACAATCTTAGTGAGCCCGAAATTTACACCCCTAAGCGAGACCACAAGCATCCCCGCCCCTTTCATTTTCGAGTCCTCTTAATTAAGGCCAAATTGGCCCTTTTCATGCTGAAGACGTTAAAAGCCGTCTGGTACAATTATGTCCGGCCGGGTTCCACTAAAACCAGAAAATTAAACTAAACTTTAATAAGCCCACGATTGCAGGAACAAATTACTCAGGCGGAATTGCACATTTTGAAGTCTCCTTTCTCGGCGGGCTACGAAAAACAACAAGAAATATACATATTTTTTTTTACGCTCAGAAAAATCAGTCGAGAAAGCAGTTTTTTTTGTCAGTGAAATGAAAAAAGAACTAGTAATGTTCAGTGTCCACAAAGCGAGCAAGGAAGAAAAAAGTGCACACAAACGAAGAATAGGGGGAAAGGTTCTCCAGTACTACGCCCCGTTTTGATACTACGACGTATTTAACAGGAGACGTTTCAGCCGTCACACGTAAAATACGTCGATCTTATTTCCTTCCGGTTTTAAACCAGACTTTAAATGTATCTTGACTGTTTTAACGTCTCTAGTATAAAAATGGCCCCTGCCCCAAATCTCAATCTGCACTCTTGGTTTTCCCGTTGAGTTAATTTAAGTTACTATAAAAATTCTTTTCTATCCGTTTCTCACGGCTACGTTGAGTCTGGAATTCACAGACACACGTTGAAA
This sequence comes from Montipora foliosa, assembly GCF_036669935.1. Classification (NCBI taxonomy): domain Eukaryota; kingdom Metazoa; phylum Cnidaria; class Anthozoa; order Scleractinia; family Acroporidae; genus Montipora; species Montipora foliosa. Next base: position 40,204,174 of record NC_090877.1, on the reverse strand, counting down.
TATTTTTGAGCAGTGGTTCACTTTGTAAAATAATTTAAGTATGTGCAAGCTCTCTGACACGAATTGTATAATTATTTTGAAACGCCTCAATTTTTTTACTTCTTTTTTCAAATGGTTTGCTACCCTTGTTCTGATTTTCGCCACGTGAAAACCAAGAGTTCCCTCCTCCATAATATCAAAACTCTTTTTATTTTTTCTAATACCAAAAGCGTTTTTCTCTGATCGGCTAAGACATGAATTGCTCTTTAATCTTCTGGCGAACAAACGGTTGTCAACAAGTTGGCACTGTAAATTGAAAAATGCGAGAGAATTTTCACAAGTAGGCATCCAATCTTGCAAGTGCGACCACCTCCGCACTAGTGACCGCAGTTGCTGGATTAGAGACCACGACGAGGAAGCCTCGAAGCCCTCGATTGCCGCGGTGATTACCTTCTTACTGAAAAATCTGAATGCGAACTAACATGGTATTGTTCTTCACGTACTGTGGCTCACGGATCTGCTCAATTGGGGCAAATTCCACATAGCCGTAGCCTTTGTAATTGCGCGGAGCTGTTGGTCTCTGAAAGGCCAACAGATTTGGCTTGGCGACCAGGGTCTCGCTGATATGCTGACGAAATTCGACGCCCTCTCTCTGATCCAAGATGGAAAGAGCGATTCTTCCAGTAAAGGGCCATTCTAGGATGTTATCATAATCCCCCTGCATCATGTGAACAAACAGAGCAATGAATTTTCCAACTCCACTGTCCACACCATTTAAGTTGATCCGCATGCAGAGTTTGTACCCGTACAGGCTAGTATGGAAAGCTGGGCTGTGTATGGCCGTCATAACTCCGTTCATGGCATCTTGACGACACTGCCGGTAATTCTCTATCCTCCAGATGTAGGAACCATTGCATACACGGCCTTCATACTCCAGCACCTTCGTTTCTACGCGGTTGAACCTGACAGATAAGAGGAACACTGTTAATAACCAGCTGAGACCCACAGTGACGTCATAACTGTCCATGAGCAGCCAAGGTGCACAGCATTTTCTCCGAATTGAAGTGAAGCCAAGAATTTGTACACGCCATTGTTTTGAAACTACTTATTCAAAGTAAGCATTCTGCAAGACGTTCATCAGTCCATGAACTTCGGGGAAAAGAAAATCAAACGAAAGGTTAATCTTAAAAAGGAAATTTAGTATCAGTTATACTGCCACTTGCAAATAAACACTTTTTCGCTTTCATTCATAAGTTATCAATGTACTATACAATGAGAAAAACTGCGTCTCAAATGCGGTGAGATGAAATACGACGTAAAAACAACCGACAAAATTGGTCTGGGTAAATTAGAGCCGAAAAAAATCGAAGACATTTATTTCAAATATTCCAATCAACAAACACTACAAAAATATAGAGAATACTTTCTCAAGGATTTAAATCATGTAACATTCAGTACAGTCACTGCAACAAGCGATGATTCACTTGCAATGATTCACGATGCATCGATTCCGCCCGGGTTCGCAGGCCAGATCGAGAAATTCCGCCCTCTCCCGGAAAGAATCGGATTTGCAGGGATTTCGGAAATCCACCAGCTCGCTGGCACGCCATAAAAAAAGTAACTGTGGTTACTTGTTAGTCACAGACGATTCAAACGTCTCCTCAATCAAGCAGATGATTCTTGATGCCCTATCATCCAGCATCTTGGGAAATCTTCACAGGAGTTTGCATCGTGCCTCTATTATCACTGACGTCACGATTTTATTGGTTGTTCAGTTGATAAAGCAATGGAATACCGGGTTGGTGGTTGCAGGATAAAATCCCTGAACGGCCCAGAGCTCGCCGTGTTTGCAGAAATAACTGAGCAGACAGTGCTGCCTTTGCTATGCCATCTGAGAAAGGTTAGACTTCTCTTCTTGGACGAGGACGATTAAGCCTAGGTCCTGGTCTCACAACACTTGCTCAAACTCTGTGGGATGTTAAAATTTGTTATCATTGGATTGGGCACCACAGAAAAATGTAATCATTTGACTGTTGGACTGACATTACAGCAAAGATAGGTCTGCCCAATTTTTCTTTGGTACTGTTGGCCTCTGAGCGTTTGCTCGAAAGATCTCAAGCCGTAGTGATTTCTTGTTTGTCTTAGTCCGGCCATCAGCTTGGTCATTGGATTTTTTGGGAGTAAATCCTCACCATATACCCGTGTTGCACCCCACTCACCTCACAGTAAGCTCTTGTACAGGCCTTTCTACCCTCATACGAGTGTCTTCGAGGCGACGTTCCAAATGCTGAACCGAGCTGGTGAGTGCATTAACAAGACGTCTCATTTCATCTAGTTCTTCACGCTGCCGCTCACACAGTGTTGCCAAGTCATTCACAAACACGTCATGGCTGGCCTGCTCCTGTGGAAATACCTCTGCCCCACCCCTGGTGCGTCGTATCTGATTCCTTGGTATTATCTCCAGATCGCGGGATGGAACACTCTTTAATACTGCAAATGCCTTCGTCATGTCAATCAAATGACTGTTAAGCTGCTCTGCGACATGCTTATTTACCGCTGGGCGTGGGCCCTATGTAGAGAGTCAAATACATGTCGATCATCAAATGACTACACTGATTCCCCCCTCGTTCGTCGAAAATTGTTGCTACAATTATTACTCTGATTTGTTAGAGAGACCCTGTAGCTTTCCAGATGCGGTCTGTGATTGGAGAACAAAACAACAGATGATACAACAGAAACAATGCACCCAGCCCTGATAACAGAAGAAGTTACAGGTTATAGGGACAAAGGAAAATAGCAGTCTGGACTAAGTACAGGATTACTCTTTTTTTCCTAACATTCTCTTATCGATATGATCAGTAGAACTGGAAAACAAACTGTTGAAGATTTGGAAAAAGCGCGAAAACCAACACGACCCAGCCTTTGCTTTGGAAATCGCCAAATAATGTACTGCAGGAGCTGCAAAGTCTACTAAATGAGACAAGTGTTTCCAAAGACTGAGTCCCGGAAATGTGAGTTGAACTTATATTATTACCCTAATTAATTTCACATGAAATTTGGAGTAACTGTGTCTGGTCAAAAAGGTTAATTTGGACACATGTTCTGCCTGGCAAAATATTATTTCCAACACTTTTGACGGTTATGATTATAATTAGTCTCGTCACAAGTTCGATAATGTCAAATTTATGAAAATGGTTTTTTTTTAGAGAGAAAAACATTGATTTAAGTATCGATCTGCAAAAGATTTAAGACCATCCAATTTTGTGAAATCCCCGAAAAAGCGAAATTTCTACGGTGTCCCGACAAAATCGTGAGTTGACCGGCCATGAAAAATTAGCTTGGCTTTTCCTCGGTCTTAGAATATTCTGTAAGAGTCGCCCTTTTAAAAAGCTACAACTCAAAGCTGAAATTTACCTCAAATTCGATTGCTTGAGAACATTTCAGAAAAATTTAAAACCCCTTGTAGCTTAAGCCTCTAGAATAGGACTACCTGTTTTTGCTTTGAGAACCTAACAGGATTGAAAACTCCACTTGAGGAGCATTGACCGTATTTATACTAGAGGACGTCTAAGACGTCCAGACGCATTAAACGTCTGGCCATAAGTGCGACTAATATAAATACGGGACGCACTTAACTTCGACGACTAGAAATCAAATTCATGATTTTCGTCGAAAGATCCTGGCATTTAATCACCAAAGAGACTATGTGCGCTTCATTGCTAAGTGCGTCCCAGTTTAGTACGTCTTGTCTTTATACTAGACGGCTTAGACGTCTGAGACGACTAAGACGTCTGTCAAGTGCGTCGTTTAGACGCACTCAACTTGTCTTCGTCTGACGTTTAATGCGTCCACCTTATTTCCCGTATTCATACTTGTCGTCTAAGATGTCTTAGACGTCTGAGACGTCCTCTAGTATACATACGGCCATTAAAACGATGTTTATTTCATTCTCATAGCGTAAATACTGGCAAAATAGGAACGTTTTAGGAAACTGACACCTCTAACCTATGACGAGACCTTAAGGATCGAAATCTTAATCATAATCCATTGACATGAAAATTTTTTTTCAATGTTCACATTCAGTTTAGTTACCACTGCTACTCTTCTTCCCACATGAAAAACACGTTCCTATTCTGAAGTTAAGCATTGCTTTTCTGTACCTCAAACGAACACCCCACAGTGCTGAAAGGGCATTTTATTTCGGCTCTTGGACAGTCTTTCTCAATGTGTTCTTTCATCTGGAGAATAAAAATCACCAAAGGTGGAACATGACGCATAAGAATCTCAACGAAGTTTTTGCACTTGTTTTGGGAAATGGTGTTGAGGCGCCACTTACATGTAAAATACAGTATACAACCGCAAATAAAAACGTAGATTTCTGTAAGTTTGGCTACATAGGTTCTTACAAAAATGGTATTTACAGTAGTTTTAAACTATCTAGGTTCTTATTTCCACAAGATATCTACTCTATGATATGGTATGACTGACGCCCTCTGTCTGATAAGGACGTTGATACCTTTACATTTCATAACCATGAAATAAAAAGTTTTGAACAAAATCTGTGAAGTTTAAATTGCAATTTGGTGCAAAAGCCTGGAATTTCAAGGTCACGTTCTAAAATAAGAACCTGTTTAATTTTTTAGACTAACCTGGTTCTTATGTAAAGGGGGCTTTAAAATGAAATTTTTAGCCTAACAGGTTCTTAAATTCTCGGTTCTTACATGCGGGTGTTTAATTACTGTACTGCAAACGAGCCATAATACTGTGTAATACTTTGCGATGTTGTCAAAAGAATTTCTTATTTATTGCAAAGGTCAATTACCTTGTTTCTTGGGATGTCTTCTTTCCCACAGAACTCGCACAACGAAGGGTATTGAGGGCAAGTTTGGTAATGATTCTGCGCAAATAATATTTGATAAATCGCAAATTTGACCTGCTACAACAATTCTAAAGGACTGGCCAAACGCTCGCAACATTTGAACGCAACATCGTGCAACATTGTTGGGCACAACATGTTGGATTAAATTTGAAAACGGTCAAATTTTTTGTGCAACATTTTGGATGTTGCATGATGTTGTACACGTTCACACAACATTGTTGCACGGGGGCATGCGTGCTAGGCCACTTGTTGCGCGCCAAGGGCATGGGGCACATAAACGTCGACACGTTGAATTGAAAATGTTGCGTGCGTTTGGCCAGGCTGTTCAACACATGTCGCAACATCGTGCAACAATGTTGCAAAATGTTGCATTGAAATGTTGCGAGCGTTTGGCAAGGCCTTAAGTTCTAATACGGGAAGCTTTATTGAAATATCTCAACAGAAATGTGAGTGATAAAAGCAAAATAGGGCATTTCAGCGACTCCACGCGATCACTGTCATAGACTAGACAACTTCCACCAAAGTTGCCACAAAGATTTTAAGTTGTAAAATGTAAGAGTGCATGGTTTTCCGTGTTTTCTCATATTGGTAACCAATGGTTTGAACAATGGAAGGTGTCAGCACTGTTGCTGGTTGCCTTGTCAAAAGCAAAAATACGAACAGGCCAATTACAAAAGTAACTACACATGATCTAACACACGATTTCACATCAAAGCAAGACAGAAAGATTTCAAGATCTACAAAGCGGACGAGAACGCCA
>NC_090877.1:40191056-40193556 GCF_036669935.1 Montipora foliosa | reverse complement strand
AGGAGAAATTAGTACTGCCTTTGTAACGACATCTGCGACTGGTTAGACTTTCAAGTCTTCTCGGATAGAACTATACGCCAGAGGTCCCGTCTCATAATCCTTGGGTATAAATTCTGTGGGACGCTAAAGAACACACACACTATTCGAGAACAAAAGGGCATGGAGTTGCCAGTGTTGTGGTCTGATCTATGGATATAAGTGTAAGGTGTCAATTGGGACGAAAGTTCTGTTCCTCTCCCCTGCCACTCCACGAATTGTGGTGAATTAAAATAAAATATAAAATAAAATGAAAAATCAAACATATGTCGCAAAATGCACCAAAATTGGACACACACTGAATAGTCATCAAGTGTTGCCATTCATGATGTTTGCCAAAATTCAGCAAGCAGCAACTGGAGTTCATTTCTGCGCATAAGTGACATCTACATCTACTTTGCCAACATAGATCATGTTGGATAATTCAGTAAATTAAACGATATGTTACCTCATTCGCTAGAAAGAGTGTAAACAAGAATTCATGTGCTTAGTTATGACGGAAAACATTCTCAAGCAATGGCAGATTATCTAGTGTGGAAAATGGATTTACAAGTGAATAACATCCACTTTCATTTAACAGCGACATTGTCACTTGCAACGCCTTCTGAACTTAACTAACAAATTTGAATATTTGAATATTTGATAAAATTATTGAAAATGCATTCCACTTGCTGAGTAATTTCAAACTATCATGATTTACAGCGTAAGAAGTTAATTTTCTCACATACCTCCAGCTTACTCAGAGGACCTTTCCATGGGCATCCATACAGTTTTTTCAAACGACAGAAAACATCATGGTTGAGCAATTCTCGCTTGGCAAAGTTGTCTGGATATAGCTATAATAAGAAGGAGACATGAAGACAGATATATGAGCAAACAAGAGTGTACATGTAGTGGTAGACCGACCATATGTAAATGTTTGATTCCAAACAAGAGGTGTGTGGGGAGGTTGGAAAGAGGTAGGAATAGGTAGGTAGTGGCATTCTATATTCCTTGCAGCTTTTTTTCTGCCTTTTCTATTTCCCTGACTTCTCTCATCTAAAAAGCTCATGTTTCCATTATGTTAACTGTCCCTGTAACCAACCCATGTTGGGTCAATTAAAGAGGACATTAAAGTTAAAATATACACGAGTCTGAACCTGAGACTGGATCTGTTTAACATAACAATTAAGGGTTTCATCACTGGCAAAGGCAATGTAGACTAGCTCTTATACAACCTACAGATCAAATGATAATTTGTGGTTCCACTTGAACAATGTGATTAAAGTGCCTATTCACCTCAAATCACATTTCCACCTTATTTATTCTCCATATCATCCCAAATACATCGTGTTGTTTCCAAAACCTTTTGATTGAAAAGACGGGAAAAGTGGTTATACTTGATCAATAACCGAGCAACGTTCGATACCTGATTGACGTCACAAATTAATTTGCATCGCTGTTTTCAGAAAACTTTCTCAATGCAAAGCAGTTTGTGACGCCAACCCAGTATCGAACCCAATCCCCTTCATTGATCGGTTATTGATCAAAGTATGAACACTTTTCCTGTCTTTCCAAGGTTTCCCTGAGCCTAACAAAGAGATTTCCAAGAAATTATATATAAAAACTTAGGACCTCCTACAAAACCGCCTTTCAACAAATCGACACTAAAGAATCAGTTACCTGAGACTCATCCAAATGTGCATTATCAACAGGACACTTGGGACCAGCATCTCTAAAAGAACAAGGAAAAAAAATAAGGGCCACTGAATAGATACACCAGGCATAAAAAGTACAATAATACAGAAACTTTCACCAAAAAGTTGAAAACGTGAAAGAAAAGTCTACGCTAATCAAGGATTAAGTTAATCGGCGTTCGAACAACCAGGCCCGAAGTTGACACGAAGTTTTCCGAAATTAACAGACTTTGGAGGATGACCCGAAGGCTTCCGAAGTTGACGCGAGGTTCAAGCGAATTCTTCCGAAGATTTCCGACCTTGGACAGAAGAGTTTCAAAGGTTTCTCAAGTAAACACGAACCGATCATCGGAGATATATACAAAGATGACGGTGCCCGCGTTCTGATTGATTGATCGTAATTTTGTTGAGTATACTATAAATAAAAAAACGCACGACCTTCTCGTACAATTCGTGATTAATAGGTACGCGTGATTTTGAAAGTTCTCAAAATTGCATTCCCGGATTCTACGCCACATGTGGGCTAAAGGTTGTCGGTTCTCTACTCTGCTCCGAGAGGTTTTTCCCCGGGTACTCCGGTTTTCCCCTCTCCTCAAAAACCAACATTTGCAGGCGTAGCTCAGTTGGCTAGTGCGCGGCTTTCGGAGCAAAGGGGTCCCCAGTTCGATCCTCAGTGACTTCAACGTCTGTTTCCACTTTCCTCTGATCCGTGTAGCTATAGCTTTAAATATCTGTGAAACGGAGCACTGACAGAGGGAGAGGGGTAAAGGGCGCACCGTCGGCTTCCA
>NC_090877.1:40173556-40176056 GCF_036669935.1 Montipora foliosa | reverse complement strand
GTAGGGCATTTGAACACCATTTTGGCCCCAGGGGGCGGGAATTTGAAAAGTTCAACTGTCCGGGTTTTGAGTTGATCGGCGCATTAAAGGGCACCTATGTATGCATATGGCTGAACACATCTCACTTATTTTGTCAATGAAAAGTGTTGGTCAATCAGCGGTGATTGGCTTTTTTTTTTTTTTTTTACTTATTTGATTGTTTACCGTCAATTTCAATATAGAGTACTACCCCCGAATCCATTGCCAAATTCCTGGGGGAGCAGGGAGCATCCCTAGATTCTTAGAGTAGTCCCACTGTACTGCTCATTTCACGCACTGTTCTGTGAAGCATGGGAAGAGTGGAACTGTTCTAGTGCTTATTATCACTTTGCACTATCCTTTACTGTGTCTTGAACGGTTTGTTTTGAAGGCATTTCAGCTTTTGCTGCAAGTTCAGCTGTCCTTCGTTTCACATATTCTTCATCCTCTGGTCTAATTGTCAGTAGCTTTCCTTTCTGTTCATGAACCCACTTCCTAATCTGAAAGTAAAACAAGAAATATGCAGCTTTGTTTAGTATAGGGAATCACATGATTTCGAGTGCAATTTGGTATAAATAGGCATGAGTACAATTTTTCAGACTAACAAAATTAGCAATTTGTAATGTGAGGTATTTACAGTACAAGTGCTTATTTATAAATACCAAATTACGTGAGAAATCATGTGATTACTTATTAATAATATACTTGAAGAAAGGAAGAGATAAAATCAAAACAAGTGAGATTCTGACAGCATGCACTTTAATTTTAACTGAGGTTCATTCAACTGATTGCTTGAAACAGTTTGCAACATTTGTCAAATTCAAGACTAACATTTAAAATTCATTCAAAAGTAAACTTGGAAACATGCATTTGTAACTTGCACTTGTGTTACAAATTTGTGCCCATGTTACACAAGAACTGCACTCCTTTTTAGCCAATCAGAACTAATAAGTAACATTTCCATGTATATTATTATGAAAGAAAATGGATCACGTTTAGGTAATCAAAGCCACCATAATATTATTATGTCTTCACTGTCTCTCCATTGCATGAGAATACATTTTTGATAGTCAAATATTATTATTTCATCATCATGCTATAAAGAGAATGTCTAAAGAATGCTCTTTTTTCCAAAAGCCAAACAAGAAAAGAAAGACTGTCAATGGCCAAAATAGTGATGACACAAAAGTACACCTACTGCATGGATTATTCTATCTAAACTGAATGTGCACACAGCCATCTTTTTATTAAATATAAATGGAAACAAAACTACCTCAATGTCATATTTGCAAAAAATTTGAGTGGTTCATCATTCAGTGAATCTCAATATTAATGTTAAAAGTTAAATTTTACAATGACGCTTGTATTTGACCTAGCACACCATAGAATGTGTTATGAAAATGGTTGAGTAAAGATGAAAAAGATTGTCACTGCTTGAGCAAAGATCATTAAAGAGTTTCTTTACTCAGAATATTTTCCAAATTTTAATCTGGGTAGAATTTAGTTTACTGTGCAGCAAAATGCACAATAGAATTAGGAAGCAGGGATTTCATTGGTTAAAAGCCCTGTGCCATAATCCCTTGGGATCAGGTTGTAATAATTGAAAATCTAAACATTTCCAGATGCAAAACAAACTTGTGAACACACAAACCTAAACCATCACAAAGGCTAAACTCAACTAACACAAAAGTGAATAAAAGGATCCTAAATAAGAAGTTCTTTCACCTCAGCGATACTGGGATGAACTGACTGAAGCATTAAATTGTTGCAAAATCCATGTTATCTCTATCTTTCCTAATTGGTATTGTAGCCATACATGTCAAAATAAAAATAGATTACTTCATAGAAAGTGCGCCGTACGGGGTTTTATGCACGAGTTGTTTGTGTCAAAAACCCGAACGAGCGAGGAACGAGCGAGTGAGGGTTTTTGACACAAACAACGAGTGAATAAACCCCGTACAAAGCACTTTCTATGTCGTAAACTGTTTATTACACATAACATGAGAATTTTCATTAAAATAGTTTTCTGAACGCGAATTATAAACAAAAACTCACTAACAATAGAACCAAATGCAAATTTAATTTAATTCAATAACAAAGTACGATTTGCACGATTTGCACGAGATGCACGAGTGATTGGCATGGAAACGCCTTTACGCTATCGTTGATTGGTTATACTTTCACATGTGAAATAGCTGTACGCCATTCTGATTGGCTGTATAGGCCTTTTTCACATGTGAAAATAAAGCGTATAGATTTGTACAAATGAGCTTTATGGAATAAAATTCTCATGTTATGTGTAATAAATTGAGTTATTGGGTAATTCAATGAAACCAAGACGCTAGTAATTAGGACGGAAACAGGTGACAAAAAAAGCTGATTTTTAATTAAACTATTTGTATAAGTTTTTTTTATGTTAAAAACATAAAACATTTAACATTTAACAAGCAATTGTTGACTATCAGCCAATGATGGACATCAG
>NC_090877.1:40163556-40168556 GCF_036669935.1 Montipora foliosa | reverse complement strand
CGACTGCATGTTTTGCTGCGATTGTTGCAGGCAAAGTCTAAATATATAACAAAGCACTTAATGTCTGGTCCCTCTGGAAACTAATTAGTTTTGTTTTCCCTCGAGTCCTGATCTTTCCGTCGACTTCGTCTCGGGAAACATGAGGACTCTCGGGAAAACAAAACTAACTGTTTCCCTCGGGACCATACATTAAGAGTATATTGTCTTTAAAGAATGCCGCCTAGGGGAAACAATAGTGGTGAGCTGTTGCGGGGTATTCTGCAAGTGCTCCCACAGCTCCACCGTGAAGACACATTTGCAAGTCATCACCCAAAAAAATCAATCCTCTGGAGGGGGTGGTGATAAGTCCACTTGCAAAAATCACGTTCACCATGTGTGAACATGGCAGATCTCTCATACTCACCAATGGTAGCGACAACAGTAAAAATCTTAAATCCGCGCTGACTATTTGGGAAAATTAAAGGCTTCATTAGCTCACTTCTATTCGGCATTCCTGGTATCTCGGGAAATGGATCGCGCTGCACTCTACCTTTCCTTCCGTCCGCCATCTTGAAAGATCTGACTCGCAGAGCGAGACTCTGTTTGAAAACGAGGTGTTATTTTCCCGCCACATTCAAAGGTCGTTTTCAGTAAGACAAGGTAAGTCGCTTCAAATTTTTGTTTTCTTGCTCGTTGTGGAGTTAGAAATTCATTGTTTCGTGTATGGATTGTGCAAATACGAATGTTTGACGTCCTGACTTAAAATGCGGACAACTAAGGAGAAATTATCCCACCCTGTCGATCGCAAAGTTGGTGAATTGTTGTGTCGAGACCTTTGTTGCATGCATATTTCCTGTTGGTAACCCCTTTCGGGAATGATTTACTGCGTGCTTTTATTTTGAAAGAATTTTAAACACTCGAATCTTGGTCTCACTCAATGTGGTTCTGAAAATCCTGAAACACTCCAAAACCGAAATATTGCTGCTGCAGTTTTGTTCGACTTTTCCACGGTCACACTCAGTTGTTGCAGTTGGACTTCTTTTATACATACAGTTAAGAAAACTAACAGTCATTTATTCTACAGCCATGCCAGAGGCATCCGAGATGTCAACTCCTGCAGATCTAAAATTCTAAAATCTGGAGATTTTTTCTTTGCATCAACCCTCCCTATCATCAATCCAACCACCCCTCCCCCCAAGAAATTGGACCTCCCCAGAACTTGACACCCCCTTAAATAACTTTCCCCCCCCCTCCCCCCCCAAGAAAAAATCTACAAAAAATTTGACCAGGGTCAGTATCAAATTGCACTACACACTTGAAAAAGTGGGCTAAGGGAAGTATGGTTTTCATCTTTTGAAGTGTAAAATTTCTAATCTGCCTGCATCCAAGGGGATTGTAGTGTTACAGCTCCTTCTGTATGCAAGAAAAATCTACAGGCAAATTGCTAAAATCCTGCATAAATGCACTCACAATTTGGCATGGCTGGAAGAGAAATTCGTGGATTCTGGGAAAATATAGGGGTAAAATACTAGCTCACAGCAGAGAAAAGGTCCAAGGTCACTTTTATTTGTGAGATTTGGTGGCCCATATGGGAGACCAGGAGATTCGTTCAGTAACTGGGACACTCCTGAATAATCCAGGAGAGTTTACATCTATGGGAATTTGTAAGCAACAAATAAAACACTGGCCTTGCCAATATCCCTCCCTTATAGGGAAGATGTCTGTTTACAAACATTTTGTAATTTAAGTGTGACAACACAAGAGCAAAAGACCCTTTGTTTCGACAGCCAATGAGGTTCTGGTTGGCACATTAATGATAATAGGTGACGTCAGCGACATCTTTGCTATACTTGCATGTAGTGTTATCAGAAGTCCATAAGGCTTGAAACGTGTAACGGCCCCTTGTGTTCTGGGAAACAAGCTTCTGAATATTCAATTTGCTAAGTACCATATTTGGAACAACAAGAGCGAGGGGTTTCCAAATATGGTACTTTGCACTGAAACATTCAACCAATCAGTTCGCACTGAATATTCGGAAGCTGTGAACCCGCGTTACATGTTTCAACCCTTATGGGTTTCTGGTGTTATGGAATGATTTTATCGCAAAGGATGCTGATCCACAAGATTGGGCCAAAACCACATACAAGGCAATTCTTGCAGCTACAAGGTGTAATTAACTGAGAGTCAATAATAAATTTATTGATGACCTAATGCAAAGCAGCGGTATAAAATCTCATCTCAAGGGGTACAGCCATGCCTCTCATTACCTTTGCTGTGAGTCCAATGACTTCTGGTCTTGCAAAATGTTATGGTGCATTGAAAGCAAAGTTTTAAGAGCAAAAGGCTAAAATATGTCTCTGTCTTAGGTGACAAGGCTGATTTTCAGATATTTAGCTGCAGTTGTAAGGATTCAAGATAGGAGTGGTTTATAGGTACCAGAATTCTCTCCTCTTTGCAGGAAATTTCTGACAATAAGGCATGTTGGCAGTAAATGAATTGCAGAGAAAGGTTACTTCTATAGATGAAAGTTCATGGTCAGGCATGAAGCAGGAGGGTGTAAAAACGCGAAAGCATGATGAGATGCAATATCTTGACTTGATTCAATACATCCTTGACAATGGTACAAAGAAAGAGGACAGAACAGGTAAAATTGAAAGATCTTCTTGCAAAGCTTGTTGTGGAACGATCTTACTTTGGTTTGTTACAGAAGATAGTGTCCATGTTAATAATAATCACTTTATATAAGTCCAAAGCTTATCTACATGTAATACAGAGATGTAATGTCCTTATTGTGAAACTGCTTCTGTATACAGCTTCCAAGGAAAGGACTGCCATCTTAAAAAAGAGTGACAGGTGTCCAGTAACAACTTACTAGGAAACATGCATATATTACATGGTTCACACAACTTGTGCATTACATCGTCTAGTTCCTTTTTTAGAATGTGTTGAACTACTCCTACCATTATGGCTTTCAGGGTCCCTGTCCTCAGACATAATGCAGGGGTTTTATTAGAAGCCAGGACCCAGGTACTAGCACCTGTCTACGCTGAGTACAGTACCTGCCTAGCTTTGTTCAAAGGAGGTATCAAGGTCACAAGCCAGACCATATCTGTGCTGGAAATAATTTTTATTTATTCAGAGGACACATGTCCTTTCAAATCTTCCTTTTGGTCGGACATTTGACAAATTGGACCGCACATAATTTATTGACTCACAACACGTTGAAGAAGAGAACTCAAGATGTGCTGGTGACATGTTCGGCCATCGTGTCCGATCATAATGTGAAATTGGCCGGACATTTTCAAAATTTGTTCGGGCAATGTCAGATGACCGACTGTTATTTCCAGCACTGCATATAATTATAGGGGTGCCCGCTTACTCTATCACAAGGTCCCTTCCACTTTGAAACGTAATGAAACCCTTGCATAATGTGTATACTTGTTTAGGTTGCCATCTGGGGCCTTTTCATTGGGAAATCACATGAAAGCTAATGACACACTGAATATGTGATTCTAAGAAAACGATAGTCTCTAGAGTTGTATTTGGATTGCAGTCGACAGAGTAACATTAATGGCCAGAAATACAGTTTCAGCTGTGCGTATTTAGACGCACACCCAATTTTGATATCCAATACAAGGTGCCCCTTTAAGTCTAAGAATTTTGATCTATTCTAGCAAAAAGGTAAGTGTAGCATTATTTTTTAATGAGGGTATTAATGCCGTCGTTATCTTAAACCATTGACTCCTGGGAATGAGACTTTTACGACGTATTTCTAATGCCAGACGATCATTTACTTGTCAACTGGGAACGTCCTAGGGTTCCTGAGGAGTGAATGGGTTAAAATGCAGCTGTTTCTCTTTTCTTGTGGACGTGAGACACTTTGGGAGAAGAGCAAGGGTACAATTTGTGTAGCTTATCAAAAATGTTGTGCATCTACTTAATTAGGATAGTACGCACACTCTCATTGATCAATAGCTGTTTTTAGATGAGAGTATGTAAGCACGGGTGTGACATCACACAAATTTTGATTGGTTGTGTTGTCAGATGTGGATTTTGATTCGCTGGTAGGAAATATGAGTGTTTATCAAGAAAATCTCTTTCAATCATGAAGTAAAAATTACCAGCATTTTCCTTCATTTGTGCGAACTATTTTTGAGAAATATTTTATAAAAGCAATAGAGGACTTTTTTCCGTGTTTACATCGCCTCATCTAAACACGAGGGAAGTTGAGAGAATTTGAGACAGTTATGCAAACCCTCAACTGCATCTCAGGTTTGCATAACTGTCTCGAATTCTGCCAACTCCCTCTCGTGTTTAGATGAGGTTAGCTATGTAAACACAGAAAAAGTCCTCTATTGCTCAAATATACTAGCATTTCTGGACATATCCGCAGGATATAGTAACTTTGTATCGTTAAATCCTTCAGGAACAGGTACAATCTCAGTATTTGGAACCCAGATGAGATTCAGTCTGCGCAACAATGTCTTTCCTTTACTAACAACTAAGCGGGTATTCTGGCGAGGAGTGGCAGAGGAACTCCTCTGGTTTGTAAGTGGATGCACCAATGCCAAAGAGTTGAGCAACAAAGGGATTCACATATGGGATGCCAATGGTTCAAGAGAGTTTCTTGATAAACAAGGTATATTGTGTTGTAATAGTATAGTATACACACATGTATTCTCCAAAGTTAGCAATTAATAGATAAAAGCTCATAAAATGTTGTTATGATCCGCAAAACCAGTATACAATAAAATCTAAAAAATGATGAAAATCCTAAAAGGTAAATATTTTAACCTCTGATGATATTAATTAATTAAATTAATAATCAAAAAAGACTGCAACAGACAAGTTAAAAACCAAAGAAAATTAAAAGCTAAAAAATAAAGTATTACTTTTCGGTATCTAATAAAGATTCTGCTCCATATAATTTGCCCTTTCCTAGTACATTAAAGAGTCATTTTAACTTAAGTTTAATAGAAAATAGTTTCAACAATAATTGCATATATGGCTTGTTACTCCAT
>NC_090877.1:40146056-40158556 GCF_036669935.1 Montipora foliosa | reverse complement strand
TCTTGGACTGGCTGCCTCTAGCTATCTCATGTGATAGTGTGTGGCTTGCCTAAGGGAAAATACCGATTCCTGTTTGTCCACTGAAGTTAAGTCCTGTTGGATGTGGTTAACACCTAGATGGGTGATACTCTGGTGATACTTAAGGAAATCATGCTGGTTGGCCATCCAGCAAGAAAGTCTTCTGACATTCCACAAAACTGGTATTGCATTTTAACACATTTATTCCGTGATTGTTTTTGATACAATTATTAGCAACAAGATAATGGTCAATTATAATACTTCTTGCCCAACCTTGTTCCCAGGGTCTTCTTCCCTGCCCTTTGAGGGAAGAAGAGAGAAAACTGGGTACAGAACGATTCTCCTCAAAATATACAAGTACTTTCAAATGCCTCATCCATGACAAGACAGGAATCAAACACCTCACAAATCCTGGATCACTGATTATTTCCTTGTACATTGTTAGATGGAACTTAACATTCTTGCAGTTATTAAAAAGAACAACTGCAAATACAGCAGCTAAGTAATTTTGGGTGATTTCTTTGCGATGACATTGTTTTTCATTCTTTCAACAGCTCGAGAGAGAGCCACGCCCATTCCCAACTCTGAAGATTTTAGGCCATGTTCGAGATATTGACAGCTTTAATTATGAAAACTTCGAGCTCAGTGGATACGACCCGCATCCAACGATTAAAATGAAAATGGCTGTCTAGAAAAGAACTCCAATTCAAAGGGTAGCCTACGTATAGCCGTACCCTCCCCCAAAAAGAAAAACACGTGATTGACTAAATCCCTCCTCCCGTTTTTCTTTCGGAAGGAGGGTATGGCTACACGTAGGCTATTCAAAGGGTGTTTCAAAGGCTCCCTTTGAACAGTACACTTTCCACATACCATGTATGTTCATTATGAATCGCCGTGTGTGTTAATAAAGTACTGTAAATTGTTCGTTGAAAGTAGACATAGTATTTTTCAGTAAATGAATTTTTTTAAAGAAAGTGTGTTGCATTGGAAAATAAAAGAATATGAAAAAATTTTTGTTTGAAGTGTTTCCTAATGCTAGTTCCTACCATCCCTAAGTTGAGAAATTCATGGTATATACAAGGTTATATAGGGGTATACATGGGTATACAAGGGTAAACATGGGTGTAGAAGGATTTATGGGGTGTTCTCGGGACATACGTAGTCTTACATAAACTACTAACCCCACCAAGGCAGCATCTGTCCTTTAGCGTGACTGCTATTTGTTGTGTGACCAGTGACTGGAATTGTGGCCGAAAAACACTGGGTTCTAGCTTGTAGTCGGCCATTTTCATCACAGTGCCTTGATCTCACGTAACATCCCGATCAACTAACTAACTGTGGTCGTAACGATGCGTTGTTTAAGGAAACTATGAAGATGACGGACTTCATATTCTAATGAAAAAGAGGCAACCTCTTGAAGCAACACTCGTCTTGGCTGGAAGCTTCGAGGAGTAAGTGCTGATATTGTTCACGATCGTTGTTGTTTAGAAATTTTATCGATTATTCAGTGAATCCAGTTGAGCTTTAAAAGCATTACAATTCCTGTGGCTCTTAGGAGGCAAAGTTTTCAGTTATTTCATTTCGCCTATTGATAATAAAAACGGTTATTTTGCTATTTGGATGTCCACTGGGTCATAAGAAATTTTAATTCAATATTGGGAATTTTGCGCACATGTGGGTCACAGGGTACCCAGCACCACTGCCTGAAAGGAAAACTAATTTGAATTGGAGGTCGGGAAATACATTCAAGAACACAGCCGCAAAAATGTTCAGTTTTAAAAGGCCGACCTTATGATCGAAATTTGTTGCTCTTTTTTAAAAAATGCACTTGCTTGTATTTTCAATTTTGGGTGGTTCACTCCAGCTTCCTGCCAGTGATCTTGTTCTACTGGTATAAGAAAGAAAAGATGCAAAGAATGAAGAGTTGTTTATATTATTTTCTCTGAAGATGATGAAATGGTATATGAAGTGAATCATATGAACTGCGGATATGAAATCAAGTGAAGCTATGATCTTCGCAGTTATGAACACAATTTTTACAATTGCGTAGAGAAGCCTGAAAAATGCAGGACTTCAACGGGGTTTGAACCTGTGACCTCGCGATTCTGTTGAAGTCCTGAATATACCATTTCATCATTGATTCATTCCTCACGGGACCATTAGAACCCAAAAATGACCAGCTCCCAACGTCAGTGGCTTCATAGTTCAGTTGGTTAGAGCATTGCACCGGAATCGCAAGGTCACGGGTTCAAACCCCGTTGAAGTCCTGAATTTTTCAGGCTTCTTTACGCAATTGTAAAAATTGCGTTCATAACTGCGAAGATCACAGCTTCACTTGATTTCTATGAAGAGTTGTCACACTTAAGCTGTTGCATTGGTGAGAGACTAATAATTTGTTATGGTGTTTTCAGGCGTAAAACATGACAAGTTCCAACAACTTGCGATTTGCAGTTAAGCATCTCTATAAACAGGTCAGAGAATTTTGATGCAAGAAGAAAATTTTTTTTGTAGACTTTGATACTTGGGATGAACACAGTCCTGTTAGACACAACATTCAGAGAACTATGATGTCCAGATTTTTTTGTCATTGCAGTTATAAACGTTATTACCCTGCAAGCTTAGTCTCCAAAGAAAAGACAGGACGAAGAAAGGAGACTCTGCAGAAATCATGTTCTTTCCCTTTTGAGCATGCATGGTGGTTGCCAAGAAACACTCTCATTTCCCCGGGCAGATTAACTAAATTAACCATAAATCAAATCAAAAATTCAATGAGACTCCTCAACTACAATTCCGATCATGCAACCTTTGAGGTCCTTCGATGGTCTTGATGTTTAGAAAGAGTTTCCGGGCTAGTAAATCCTCATTTACCCCATTGACTTTCTCAAGCTTCGCAGCCTTAACTCAAAGCTTCTCACAGAAAGAAACTTGGTCGCCCATAACTGCACGAAGTGGAGCTATCACAATGAAATCAACAGGATTTGGAGGATGCCAGCTCAGATGTTTTAGTAAATATTGGGATTGAAATATGAGGGATTTAATTTCAGTGTCCCGTCAAACATGTCTTGACCTTACAAACTTTTAAGGGCTTGTCTTTGCTCAGCTGGTAGATGGATCTGGCTCCTTTCAGTGAAAAATGCAATTGTTTTAAAGATTTTGGTTGAATACAGACATTCCGACATGTTTGTTTTGAACTAAACCAGGGTCTCAAGTTTGGTCATCAGATAGCCCTCTTAGGGTAAACTCGCACATCAAAACAGGTTTGGATCCTGAATTTCTGCATCTCGTTATCCAGATTAATGGATTACAGCATCTGAAAGAAGAACACGATTTCTGCAGAGTCTCCTTTCCTTGTCCTGCCTTGGTTTGCTGGAGACTCTGCTCGCAGGGCACAACGTTACTTAAAAAGTAGCAAAAGGAAAGATTGGAAAATTCAGGCTTAAATTGGACTCAAAGTCATGACCTCTGCAATATCAGTGAAGTTCTGCACTAACGGATTTCAAGAAAATTTGAAGTTAGTGGCTGGATTCAGTGGCCGTGGAGAGGGGGGGCTTTTTCTTACAGTTTTTTTTTTTTTTTGGCTTCATAAAGGACTTAGTACCGCTAATTTACACTGCTAATACCCGTACCAAGACCTAGTCCCACCACTTTCAAACATACTCAGTGGCCCCTGGGTTTGAGCAGAATCACTGTCCTTTGTCATTGTCAAAGTGAATTTTAATCTTTGGTTTGAAAGAATATGGCTTAAGTTTAATTGCTTCAGTTTGGGGGAAAAAAGAGGCCAACCTCTCTTAGTGAAATAGCTGGCACTTTTTGTTGGCTGTAATTTTTTCAAAAATTTAAGGTAGCTCTGAATAGGCTCCCATTAATTTTTTTGTAATTTTGCCAACAGTTATACCTCAGATTGCTAATTACTATTCTACAATAAAAATGGGGGTCACTGAGTTCATTTTTTAGGTATAAGCGAGGAAGTTGTAACCCTTCTAATAAGAAGTTCTCTTAATTTAAAAGTGGTTACACTGGTTCCAATCTAATAAAAAGTGTATCTTTTTTTTCAATATTTGTTGAGAGAGACTTCAACCTTTTTAAGCCACTGTATTGGCGACTTCTCGGCTTTAATAAGACTGTTTTTAAAAAACTACTTAAATGCTTACAAATAAATTTCTTTTTTACTGAAAGATTGAAAAATATCTCTATTTTCTGTCCATGGCATCCCCTCTTTCTGATGCCATCACCTAACTACAATTAACTGGCACGATGCATGGCTTAGTTTTTGCACGGTTGATGGACAGCTTGAGAAATAAACAGAAAACTCAAAATGTCAATAACTCTATACAGAAATATGTCCAAAACAGCAATGGTACTGTACGTGACAATCAAAGATAGTTTGAGAGCTTCTGTCTCCCCAATGATCAACTGTCATTCACATAGCGAATGGTTTGATGAAAATCAGCAATAGTTAAGCTGACGCATGCAGACTTCTAGTACCAGGCCCTGATGCATGAAAAAGACAAGTAAAAAAAATTTTAGCATAGTCCAGAGTATGACTTAATGCCCAATGTGACATGACTTCATTATTATCGTTTTTGTTGATGAACTGTAAGTAAGAGGTTCTGTTTCATTTTCCTTTCTTTTGCAGTTATTGTATCTTGGAAAAGATTATCCCATGGGTGAACAGTACTTCAAGAACAAAGTTAAGCAAGCTTTTATGAAGAACAAGGATGTGAGGGATCCTGAAAAAATCAAGATGTTAATCGCGAGAGGAGAATATGTGATCAAGGAAGTGGAGGCATTATATATGTTGCGGAAGTACAGGACTTTGAAGCAGCGTTACTATAATGAAGGATGATGGCTGGAAATAAATAAAGTGTTTTAAGTTTTTATCAACACCAGAATTTATGGCCTGGAAATTTTCGGCCTGAATCACCCGAAGACAATTTGGAAAGTGCTTATTCTGTAAAACTAATGCAGGTTGCAGATGAACATGGTTTGTACTTGGGAACGAAAAATACTATGTTGGATGTAGTTTGAAAAGCAAAGTGAAAAAGCCCTGGGTTGTGGGACATTTTCGCTGAGCTTTAACATGTATTAAAAATCACGCATCAAAAAAATCAGTTTGTTTTTGGGAAAGGGATTCATTTCAACAGCCTAAGTTCACTGCACGTTGATTGCTACAACAGATCACGAATTACTAAGGTGGCTTTCTGCTTGAATTTTATCCAAGATTAGGCCATTTCACAGTTGTTTGCTCTGCGACCTAGCCTATGAATGGCTGCAAGGCTGCCGGTGACCTTGCATTGATACAGCCCCGACTGCTTTTATCATGCAAATTGTGTTGTTGTAATTCTAATTAGTCCGTATTAACATCACAAAAGCACGGAGGTTTGTATCAAAACAGGGTCACCGGCAGCCTCGCTTCCATTCGTAGGCCAGGTAACTTAGCTAGAACTGTAAAATGGTCTATTGTCAGTGGCACCCAACGAGACGATTCAATTAAATAGGCAGCTTTTGAGAAAGCTGAGGATCTTAAGCATCAACAAGAGAAACGAAAACGTAAAAAATCTACGTAATTATTTAAAAGGGTCTGTTTTCGAGTGGACGAAGATGTTGTTTATGAACGAAAACAATAGATTTACCTTGTCGTTCCCTACAAAACAACAACCTGAAGTGACCAAGTTTGCTATAAATGGTCACCAGGTGGGAATAATATTTTTTTAATCCCCTCAGTTAACTTTCGCTACCGACTGCCGTGAGTACTAGCCTCTGACGCAGACGTTCTCGGGGCTTCCTCAAACGTTGCACGTGGGGGCGGGGGGTGGGGGGGGGGGGGGAGGGGGCGATGAAGCCCTAAGAAGGTCTGGGTGGGAGGCTGCCATGCAACTGGCACTTCCTGGTGATGTTGAAAAGGGTGTCAGTAGTCACTCGGCTTGGGAGGTGTGAGTCCACATTCCAAGAATAATATTATTGGTGAGAACGGCGCTGATATTTAGAGAGAAACTTGAAAATTCATGGTCAGGAGCTCTCGTCCTCCAAAAGACCTCAAATTTGATCATTTCACGTCGTCATTTCTTTGCCGAGGACGGCAAAGAAATGTATCAAATGAGTGTCGTAAAACCAAAACCAAAGTAATTACTTTGTCTAATAAAAAAGGACGGAGACAATCCAGTAAACCAATCAAAACTCGAAGTAAATACACGTAGCCGACACAAAGCGCGCGAAAATGTGTACGCGCGAGCCACTATGGATTTTGGTTTCACTTCTGATTGGTTGAAAAAATGGCGCGAAAACTTTGAACCAATCACTGAGTGAAGTAATGCAAAACCGCAGTAATTCACTAATTACTTTCGACACTCAATTGAAAACCGCTCTAAAACCTATTTTCATGTGAAGTTCTCGTAGACGTCGATGTCGTCCTTGCCTAAGCTCCTTAATGACAACTGAACCAAACCAACCTCATGTCCTGGGTCTTCTCTGCTTTTAATTCTGGGGACGAGGTTTTAACCAGCTCGTTATCAGGCTTCTCTCTCTCATCTATTTTACCGTGGTACGAGAGAGAACCCTGTAAACGAGGTTTTGTGATTACTTTTTCGTTGTGGTTGCCGTCGTCGTAGTTTTAAGAAGGAGCCTAAACAAGGACGGCGACGAAGAAGCTTTATCGGGAAACAAATTGTTCGCTGGTGATAGCTTTCAGCTATTCGCATTTGTGCAAGGGAATTAAACCTCCCGAATATTTTTGGGCACTTCAATTTCTGCATACGAATTCCGGACAAACCTAATTATTTTAGCTGCCTCTTTAAGCAGTCGTTATCCATAACAAGGAACTTAAAAATCTCTCTTTGCTTGAAATTGGACTCACCAGGGGTCATAAAGCTCATTTTGAGCAAATTAAGAACTTCTGATTTTAAAAATCTGCATTAAAATACACCTTGGACAAGCGAGGTTGTTCAAATGCGGTATCTGTTAATTTTTAGCGCGGTATTTCGGAAATTTTAATCCGGAAAGTTCGGAATTGCGGTATGATCAAACCCTACGGAAAGCGGTTCACGGTATTTGGTGCAGAAATTACGTTACTATCAGACTTCCGGTTGCTCCAGGGGAAAATAAATTGGAAAGTCTGAAGCCTTCCTTCTTGGTGAGAGATCACTCTTTCCATGCGATTCATTTTAACAATCGTTTGCTGTACTGACGAAGGTAATCCGCGTGCTCAGAGCAAAATGGGGAAGGTGATGTATCTAGCTGTTTGAACGCGGTATTTCGGTATTTGCCAATTTTTGACGCGGAAATGCGGTATGGCGCAACCCCCAAAGTCTCTCTCTCTCTCTCTTTCTTCATAGTTGTTATCTCATATAAAAGTGAATTCAGTCCTGAGTCCCAAAGAAATTATCAAGGGGACCTTTCGATATTACACTGGAGAGCAGAACACTCAAATTCTGGCTGATCAATACTACTGAAAACCAAAGTACTCTTTATTTTTTTGGTATCTTTTTCCTGTTTGACTCAAATATCCTTCTGTACTGTTCGTCTTTGCGGTGCGTCTTGTCTGTTTTTTTTGTTGTTGTTTTTTAGTTTTGCATTGTTCTTAGCAATATAGCAGGTCCATATCAGCTGTATGGTTGCCAATTTTATTGACCTGCTGTATCAAATAAAGTATTGATTGATTGATTGATTGTGCCTATGGGACCTGATGCAGACTAGCTACGAAGGTGTAAATATTGAGATGCTATTACATTCTCGAGCGACAGTACGAATTGTATAAGTGTTGAATAGAGAGCAACGACAAGCGGGAGTGCATCATCGATATCGTGTATACTTCAGACTGGCTCAAGACAGTCCAGTCCATAAACCATGAGAGGCTAGTTGCTGCCTAATGGATTTTGCCCTCGTTAAGTTGGTCAATTACTTTAAACTTTACATTAGTGTTTGTCAGTACCTGCATTATCCCACACCAACTTCATCTTAGGAGCACGATGACAACAGGCTAGGACATTTGCATTATGACGCAATTTGACCACAAGTCCCACTGGGAATACAAAATTTGAATAAGAAAAGAAAAAAACAATCTGAATTCTGGTAGTTGTTGTCAAATGAGGCTATCGTGAAAGCTGCCTATTTACAAAATAACCATTTTGTAATTTGGATTCAGCATACCATTTATGGTAATATTCGCACTGCATCGGGATTTACAGCGAAATGCGTCTGAAGAGGACTCTATCTCTCTCTTTCTTTTGGCTTCCTCCTTCATGGATTATTAACATCTTTTTACAACTTTTGTTTCTCGTCGTTCCAAGTTGTTCGTTGTGTAAACTCCAACAATTGAACAGCTTTGAAAGGTGCGGGAGACTAAGGGCATAAAATTGGACATCGGTTTAACGTTGGGTTCTCATGTCCTCTACTTTGCTTCAAATTTGATCTTTTCAAAGTCGTTTTCAGGACGGAAAGGTACGAAAATCTAAAATGCACCTTAAGTGCCAGCTTGTTTTTAATATCATTGAAGCTCTCTTCAAAGCTGAGATGAGAAGCGACGCAATAAACATTTACCCCTTTTTACTGATACTGCGATGAATAGTTGTGCGTTCGATCGAAGGAGAACGCGTTCTTATTTTGTTCAGATTGGGTGATTGTGTGGTCTTGACAAACGGAATTGTGATTTTTCTCCGTAACGGACACCAAAATATCCTCCCCGAAGATTCTTTTGTTGTTTGCAGGGGAACCATCTCGTGGATTCCCGCGCGCGTATCGATCTCGATCAGATGAAAATGACTTTGAAAAGTTTAACTCTGGTTCAGAGCGTTTTTTTGAGTTTGAACATTTCCTTATTTGGATATGACGCAGCTCGTGCATTTTCCCGCGCGTGCAGCTTCGGTCTTATTCTTGTCCATATTTGGGCATAAAATTGGTGTCGTGAAATCCCCAGCTTTGTTTCCAAGGTTACACGCTTTAAGGTCATGTGCTTCTGTCTCAGTCTGATGACAGTCTCCTTTTGCCGGTCACATGCTTAGTTTTCTCGCTTGGAACCCTACGGAAACAGAGGCCAAGCGACTGTCGAACGCACTTCAATAATCGGCTGCAAAACTTGGGGATGAAAAACAAAAGGTACTAAAACGATTATGAGAAGTCATTTCGTTAATTTCCCGCGGTAAAGGGTTCTTTAGTGCCAATCGTCCCAAAGTGAACCAATCAGGGCGCTTGAAATGCGTCGTCCTGGTGATATAATACATGCTAATTATTTGAGTGGCTGCAGCGTAGCTTAAGGAACTTTCAGGATTACTTGGTATCAAGGAAAGTGATCACTTTTCATTTTATCTCATTTTCAGCTTTACGTAAAACAAAAGGCAAAAAATAGTAGAAGAAGTCAATTATTTTGTCTCAGTTCTGAAAATATGACGGATGAGTGACACAAAAAAGTTGTTTATATTTAACCTTTCAGACTATTTGATTGTTTTACTTTTTGTTTTAAAGAAACAGTATGATTTTTGGGAGAGAATTATCGCAGTGATTAGTTTGAACACAAGGTTAGCGTGCACTGATCAAAACAACGAAGAAGGAGTGCAATGCAGAGAACAGTCCTTCTGCGGTTGAGACGTTTCCAATGAACGTATTAGTGTAAAAACGTTTTAATTTTTACTTTTCAAGCCTTAGCATACGTCTGCAATGAAAATTTCTCACGCACAGCATGAAACCATTATTATATTTTTGCACTTACTAAAATGGTTAATTTCGGTGGCTCTTTTTTAATAAATTGTTCCTTTGTTAAGTGCTAAAAGGAAAGGAGAAAATTACAGTTGGTTGTTGAGCTTTTGTTTTTATAAAAATACATACTTCAATTGTAACGCTTTCAATTTGCAAGGCAAGTTAACGTTTAGTCACGAACGAAGGACTTATTCGATAATTTCTTGTTGTTGCGTCCAATTGCTTCGTTTTTCAGCGGTAAAGCGATAAATACCTTCTGTCCTCGTAGACAAGTACATCATATATCGGCTTTTAGCCAAAACAAAGTAAGTACTCACAGTACACAGGCGTGCCTTTATGATCTATAAAATCATGAAGCTATGATCCTCGCAGTTATGAACGCAATTTTAGCAATTGCGTAGAGAAGCCTGAAAAATTCAGGACTTCAAATTGAATTTTTCAGGCTTCTCTACTCAATTGCTAAAATTGCGTTCATAACTGCGAGGATTATAGCTTCACTTGACTTTATATCCGCAGTTCAATATGTGATTCATTTCATCAGTATATCATTTCATCTATGATCTATAGAAGGAAGGCCTTGGTATTTATTAAAGTCATGATCCGTCATATTGAAAAGAACGTATAGTACAAATGTGGAGCCGGATCGACTCGAATCGTTTAACTCACATCTATTTAATAACGGCCTTGCAAAACAAAAAGGCTAAACATTTGCTCAGTTAGTTATCTTGTCGATTAAGGCAAGAGTGATTCTTGGAGACTGATCTCTCGACAAAAAGTTCAATAATCCATCTAAAAGTTTGCTCGAAACAGTACGTGTGTGTGCTTTGCGGCTTTCAAAAGCGTTAGCGCCACGAAACAAAAAGACTTTCTGAAGCATTGAAGTTAGTTCTGATTGGCTCATCTTGCTAACTTTTTGTGGTTCTCTTTCGTGAACGGCCTTGCGACTTAGTTTGCAACTCTTTGAAGCAAACGATATACGTGAACATTTCAGAACATTGTAGATAGTTGAGGCTTGTTTTTTTTTTTATTTGCAAGTACATTCAGGATTTTCATGTATCCATGTAGGTGTGAATTTACTGTTTTTAAACAGTAAACATACAGTATACATTAATGCTATGTATTGCGTTCCGACGAAGGAAGAGGCATTCGTGTCGTTTTACGAAAGTCCCGAATATGTTTCGCGGGTATCGGCCATGATGCCATGCGATTTCAGGGTATGGAGCCATCTTGGACTGACTGGCCGACGGGCACATCACCTCGATTTGATGTGATTGTGAATCTGTCATGCCTCGACATCGGGTTTGTATGGCAATGCCCGCATGCCCAAATCAAAGCGCTATAAAAATTCCTCATATTTCTTTGCAGTTGTGGGTGTTGGTTGCTCGAAACTCACCAAGGAGCTACGCCAGGAAATCGTAAGTTATCTTTTTCCTTTTCCCGCACTTAGCAGCAACTTAGCTTTCCGTTTAGCCACTCTCATTTTCGCCAAAACTAGGTTTTTTAGTCACATCAATTTCATCGGCTGTTGCCTCAATTTTCCAACCTTTCCTCGGAAGAGTGGGCGGCGATTAAAAATCTTAGTAAACGCAATGACATAGTTGTCAAATCGGCCGACAAAGAGAAGCTTTGCAGCAACTTTCTGATACCTCGTTTTATGCCAAAATCCAGAAAGATCTCACCTCCACAAATCAAAAACTTGTCAAAGACACCATTCAGAATCTTATAGTTAATCAGGAATCACCGGACACTGCAACTAATCTCATCATCACCACCCCTAGAACTTCGTGCATTTACTTTTTGCCAAAAATTCACAAACCTAACAACCCAGGTCGCCCTATCGTTTCTGCCTGTATAGTTGCCCCACCGAACTGATTTCTAGCTACTTAGACAGGATTGTGACGCCTATCTTCAAATCTTTGCCATCATACATTAAAGACAGTACAAAGAACGCACAAAAAAATTTTCCGCGATTTCAATTTCTCCGGCCAAGACAAACTTATTTTCACCATGGACATTACATCTCTGTACACAGTCATTCCCAATAGCGAAGGTCTTCAAGCACTTAATTAAACACTTTTTCGATCAACGAACTGTAACCAAGCTCGGAAACGCTCCTCTGCCTTGCCGAACTAGTTTTAACGCTTATGTTTTTCATTCGCCGTCAGCTATTATAAACAAATTAATGGTGTAGCGATGGGCACAAGAATGGGACCTAGCTATGCTAATCTTTTTGTAGGATATGCTGAACACCAATTTTTTAATCAGTACAACGGCCCCAAACCTGAACTCTACGGCCGCTACATCGACGACTGCATCGGCGCTATTTCATCCAGCATAGAAGAACTCGATCAATTTATAATCTCCGTCAATTCTTTTCATCCGGCTCTTAAATATACCTGGGAAATTTCGGAAACTTCATTGGCTTTCCTAGATATCAAAGTTTCTATTATTGGCAACGTGCTATTTACCAGTGTGCACTACAAACCTACAGATTATCACAGTTATTTGTTGTATTCATCGTCACATCCATCACATGTCAAGAACTCCAATCCTTATCCTCAATTTCTTAGACTTCGACGTCTATGTAGTGATGACTCCGATTTTTCCAGCAAATCAGAGGAGATGTGCCAGTTCTTCGAAAAAACACTGCTATCCTGTCTCTGTGGTCAAAGTGGGCCATCATCGCGCCCAACAATTTGATTGACGGTCAGCACTACAAACGTCACAAAAAGATAAGAATGACAGAATTCCATTCACCCTCACTTTCCATCCTCATAATCACGCAGTCAAAAGTA
>NC_090877.1:40136056-40141056 GCF_036669935.1 Montipora foliosa | reverse complement strand
GGGCGAAAATACATGCGAGTTTGAGCTCCAACCCATTTTTAGCACTGCCTATAAATTAGACGCTTTGGAGAAACCAAGCGACATCACAAGCTTTCTGGAGTCCATTGCCCGGAGCCTTCTTCCATATCAATCCTCTCAGTCAACGCTTTCCTGTATCTTTTTATTTTTCAGAAGCACCTCCCGGGGGGGGGGAAGGGGATGGAGCTTTAGTGAGTGTTTTTACAAAAGCCAATGATAAGAGACCTATTGTCACCAATTTATTACGTGACATACGTATGTGAACCACTTCACGTATGTTCACAGCCACATACGTACGGGAAAGGGTTTAGTCAAGGCAATGGGCTACTGAAGCCTTCAAGTCCATTTTCAACCAATGTAAATATAGGCTTTACTGAAGGCAATCATCTCTAACTTAAAAATACGCTTTATCCATCCCAGTGACCAAAACGAATCCACCCATCCAACTGCTGCTTTTCAGTAGCTAACAAACACTCATATCTAACGTACTCCCCTAATCTCCGAGTACTCCTAGCTTAATGAACATTCCAAAAAAGAACTTTAACTTTACTTTAGGTAATTTAGAAGTTTTTCGCCTCATTTATATTCCTTTTCCTGTAATTCAACTTTTTGTGGTTCCAGTCACTTACGTAGCTTTTCCTGTTGTAACCCCTTCATTGTCGAGAATTTAGTTTCCCTCTTTAGACCACGTTCTCTCCAGTATAAATTAAATTCCCAGAATTTATCAATCCAGTTTTTTTAAGAGTTGTAGGAGTTTTCATAGGAGCGTTACTTTAAGGAAGGGTCAGACGTAAGTTATAGTTGTTAATATACTCTGCTCTTATTGTTTTGAATTTCTTTTTCCGTCTCATTCTTGATCGTGATTTTTAGCTCTATTTTTTGATTGCGCGAATTGTACTTCGTAGTTTTCACCGCATGTGTGCAATAGTTATCCGCATTGGTTTTAGTAAATACTCTTGAAAGAAACCTGAATGATTGTTCCACAGAGGTTGCCTATTTACCAAGTTAGGATTTCGAGTTAGATTTTCGAAGTTGGGTTTTCGAGTTGGTTTTCGACTTGTTAAGTGTAACATGTAGACTTCAGACCAGGGGTAAAATGCAGACTAAGGTTATAATGTAACTGTTAAAAATGCCCAAACCTTTTAGAAGAGCGAACAGTAAGCCAAAATATTGCTTTATGCCTAATCAGGTCCTAAGGTTAGCACTTCTAAAGGGTTTGGGCTTTTTCAACAGTTATAACCTTAGTCTGTATTCAAGTTTACCCATGGTCTGCAGTCTGCATTTTACACTGACCAACTCGAAACTGCAACTCGAAATCCAGCTCGAAAGTCCAACTGGAAAATCCAACTGGAAAATCCAACTTGAAAATCCAACTCGAAATCCTAACTCGACAATCCGACAATTCACAATTTCTAGTGCATTGGATAGGCTTTAATACCTAGTTCTAACTCTGTTACGTTTTCGCGCCTTTAAAAGATCACAGGACTTCAAACATAGTCTGGTGCAACACCGGTTGAATAAAATTAAATGTAGCCCAGAAAGTAGAAAGTTACCATTCAAAGACTCTGAGTTGCCAAGTGAAACAAAAAGTGACAAATTCCCAATTCAGTTACTCACAAAGTGTGCAAAAGTATGTAATAGATTCATTTCGATTGATTGCTTTGTTTAGAAATTCCCAAATATGGACCACGAGCATCATTTCCAGACATTTTATGAGCCGTTCAGGATCAAAACTGTTGAAAAGATCAAGCATTTAACCCAAGAGCAGCGGGTTCAACGTTTAGAAGAAGCTAACTACAATCCCTTCATGTTAAATTCCGACGACATCGTCATCGATTTGTTGACTGACTCCGGGACGGGTGCCATGAGCGCTGACCAATGGGCTGGCGTTATGAAAGGTGACGAGTCCTATGCTGGTTCGCCAAGCTACCGGAAGTTTGAGAAAGTTGTGAAAGACATTTTTGGCTTCCGGTACGTGTTTCCCACACACCAAGGCCGGGCCGCTGAGCGGATTTTATTTCAATGCAGCCTAGGCGACGGGGACCTGGTGCCCAGCAACAAGTTATTCGACACGACGCAGGCAAATGTCCAAAAGTACGGAGGCAAGGCAATGAATCTTCCTATTCCAGAAGCTTTAGATATCAACAGGAAGATACCATTTAAGGGAAATATCGACATCTACCAACTGAAGGACTTGTTGACAAGTCAACAGGAAAGCAAGATCGCCATGGTGATGATCACAATAACAAACAACGCCATAAGCGGAGCACCTGTCAGTATGGAAAACATCAAAATGGTTTCCAAGCTCTGTCGCCAACATGGAATTCCTTTCTTCCTGGATGCTTGCCGTTTTGCGGAAAACGTGTGGTTCATCAAAACGTGCGAAGATGGCTACGCTCAGCGCACGCCCCTTCAAATCGCACGTGAAATTTTCTCGTACGCCGACGGCTGCACCATGTCTGCCAAGAAAAATGGTCTTGTGAATATCGGGGGTTTCCTGGCCTTAAATGACAAAGATCTTGCTGAGAAATGTCGCAGGGAATTGATCATATCCGAGGGGTTTGTTACCTATGGAGGACTAGCCGGACGAGATCTAGAGGCTATAGCTGTTGGTTTACGGGAGGTACTTGATGGAGATTACCTGCGATACCAAGTGGGATTTGTCAAAATGCTGGCAGATTTGCTAATAGAACATCGTATTCCAGTGCTAACACCTCCAGGTGGTCATGCTGTGTATGTTGATGCGGCCGCCATGTTAACGCATATCCCTGAAAACCAGTTCCCGGCCTGGGCTCTGGTATGCGCCCTTTACGTGGAAGGTAAGGCACCGTAAAAGCTTAATCACTTATTGAAGGAAGCTGTTACTTTATATTCAAGTTGGTCTCGATCCCATAAAAGTCATGATAGTATTGAAAGCGAGTTATTTCCATTGCACCAATCTGTTTCTTTCCAATTATCTGTAAAAAGTAATTTTTCCACCTTGACCAGGAGAGGAGCAGTGGTGTTGCGGTTATCGTGCCGGAATCGATGGCCAAAATTAATGCTCCCGGCCACGCGTTGTGTCCTTGGACCAAAACAAAATGCTTGTCTTCACATGTGCAGGCGATTGAGCGATGAACGGTTAAAATTTGGGAGCTGCTTGAAATTACCTTGTGTTTTGCGGGACAGATTAATTGTTGCGCCTGATGTAGTTTGTTGTGACTAACCATAAATTTCGGTTTTGACACAGCTGCGCAGCTTCCTTCGTAATTCTACCAAGCCAACTATTGAGCTCAACCTGATTTTTCCTTGTTTTTCTTTTTCATAGGTGGAATTCGTTGCTGTGAGATAGGTGGTGTGATGCATGGAAGAGAATCTAAGACCACGAAGAGTGAAGACGAATCGGAAGATGGTCAAGGAGAGCTTGTTCGACTCGCCATACCGCGAAGGACATATACCGAGTCACACATAAAGTACGTTTGACAATCGAGTTTGCATCATGAAAATTTTGAAAATGTTTGTTTTTATGGGTCGAATAAGTAAATAAGCAAGTAGAATTTTACTCATCGAGAACTTTGTTGCTTCTCTTTTTTTGCGACTTCGTCGACAGTCTCATCTCGGCTTTCGCTAGTGTGGCGAAAGCTTCTCTTGGGAATAAAGTTTAAATTTTTTGGGCATAATTTTTCCCATCCTTTCAGTGAACCTATGAGTTGGAATTTTTCACAGTTAACTAACCTATCGATGATTATGGTAACTGTACTCGTTATTTTGTTTTTGTCTTTCAGATACGTGGCTGAAGTGTTTGGTTACGTTTACAAACACCGAAGAAAAATCGGAGGCTACATAATCACATGGGCTCCACCCGTGTTGCGTCATTTCAGTGTTCGTCTTAAGCCCATGACTCCATCGGTCAAGATGGAAGAGGTAGAGGAAGGACAAGAAGTCGCACGACAAGTGCAGGGATGTTGCAACTCATTCTCGAGACTGGTATTATAGTATCAACCCGGCTTTGAATATACGATCATCATTATTTAATGACACTGACAGTTGGAAAGGCAATTGAACAATTTTCTTTTAAAACACAACCCAGATATCCGGACTCGGGACTCGGGACTCGAACCTACGAATATTAGCTCACTTGTAACCGCTCCTGAGTCCCCGTTTACTTAGTCAAAGTTTTTAAACACAATAATATACACTTAAGGTATGGTCCTGAAGGAAACAGTTAGTTTTGTTTTCCCTCGAGTCCTGATGTGTCCCTCGACTTCGTCTCGGGAAACTAAATGCTTTGTTATATATTTAGATATTCCCTTCAGCAATCGCGGCGGAACATCCGGCGCGGGCAACAACTACGGTATTGTATCCCAGTCGGGATACATTTTAATTTGATCTGGGGCAAGTGACCAAGAATCAACCAATCACAGTGCTCGTTTTGTTGTGTGAAAGTCCAGGTATAGAGCGAGTTTCATTCGAGAGCCGTAAAACCAAAACCAAAGTAATAACTTTGGCCAATCAAAAAGAACGGAGACAATCCAGTAAACCAATCAAAACTCGAAGTAATTACACGCAGCCGACACAAAGCGCGGGAAAATGTGCACGCACGAGCCACGATTGGTTTTGGTTTCACTTCTGATTGGTTGAAAAAGTGGCAAGAGAACTTTGAACCAATCACTGAGTGAAGTAATACAAAATCAAAGCAATTCGCTAATTACTTTCGACACTCAATTGAAAACCGCTCTATAACAATCTAATTTATTTGTCATAAGACCGGGCTGTAAACGTACGATAACAAACTATTTTGGACAACTAACGAGAAACGTCCAGCCACACTTAAAACAAAGCTAACCATTTTGAAATCAGCGCTTAGGCGTAATCATTTATGATCCTATTCTAGATGCCAGGCAACAATTAAGAAATATTAAAGAAACCTTGTAACTTGTTCAAAAGAAATATTAAAGAAACTTGTTCATGTTGGTCTAGTGAATGAAAGCTGTTCCTATAAG